>NW_027364377.1:27500-197500 GCF_046119375.1 Phyllobates terribilis
GACCATATAATCAAATGAGAATAAGGAGTTTAATTAAAGGCATTTAAAAAGTTGCAATTTTATTACATCATTATTTAAAAAGACACAAAAATGGCAGCAATAATCACATCCATAGATGGAGCCCATATTTCATATCAAAAATAGGTAAAAGTAAATAGAGCATGTGACCATGTTGTAAAACACTTAAAGTTGTGTAAAAACCGTGGCGTAGGAACGGGCGGTGAAATAAGCGCGCCAAAAAAACTATAAAGTTTACGTTTTTTTTCTGTAATTCATCAGATGAGCGTGATAACGGACGCTGCGCTGAACGGCGAAGCGTAGGAACGGGCGGTGAAATAAGCGCGCCAAAAAAACTATAAAGTTTACGTTTTTTTCCGTAATTCATCAGATGAGCGTGATAACGGAAGCTGCGCTGAACGGTGGCGCGTAGTAACAGGCGGTGAAATAAGCGCGCCAAAAAACTATAAAGTTTACTTTTTTTCCATAATTCATTAGATGAGCGTGATAACGGAAGCTGCGTTGAACGGCGGCGCGTAGGAACGAGCGGTGAAATAAGCGCGCCAAAAAAACTATAAAGTTTACGTTTTTTTTCCGTAATTCATCAGATGAGCGTGATAACGGAAGGTGCGCTGAACCGCGGCGCGTAGGAACGGGCGGTGAAATAAGCGCGCCAAAAAAACTATAAAGTTTACGTTTTTTTTCCGTAATTTATCAGATGAGCGTGATAACGAACGCAGCCCTTAACGGCGGCGTCAGAGCGACTTTTTTTTGTTGCAGATTGAATTTTAAGTGCTTTTGCTATCATCAAACCTGTAGCCAGCTCTCATCCTCATTGAGCTATTCCAAGGGTGAGGGCTGGCTAAGGGTCGCCCTGGAGGCACCTGTAGCCAGCTCTCATCCTCATTGAGCTGCTCCAAGGGTGAGGGCTGGCTAGGGGTCGCCCTGGAGGCACCTGTAGCCAGCTCTCATCCTCATTGAGCTGCTCCAAGGGTGAGGGCTGGCTAGGGGTCGCCCTGGAGGCACCTGTAGCCAGCTCTCATTCTCATTGAGCTGCTCCAAGGGTGAGGGCTGGCTACGGGTCGCCCTGGAGGCACCTGTAGCCAGCTCTCATCCTCATTGAGCTGCTCCAAGGGTGAGGGCTGGCTAGGGGTCGCCCTGGAGGCACCTGTAGCCAGCTCTCATCCTCATTGAGCTGCTCCAAGGGTGAGGGCTGGCTAGGGGTCGCCCTGGAGGCACCTGTAGCCAGCTCTCATCCTCATTGAGCTGCTCCAAGGGTGAGGGCTGGCTAGGGGTCGCCCTGGAGGCACCTGTAGCCAGCTCTCATCCTCATTGAGCTATTCGAAGGGTGAGGGCTGGCTACGTGTCGCCCTGGAGGCACCTGTAGCCAACTCTCATCCTCATTGAGCGTGATAACGGACGCTGCGCTGAACGGCGGCGCATAGGAACGGGCGGTGAAATAAGCGCGCCAAAAAAACTATAAAGTTTACGTTTTTTTTCCGTAATTCATCAGATGAGGGTGATAACGGACGCTGTGCTGAACGGCGGCGCGTAGGAACGGGCGGTGAAATAAGCGCGCCAAAAAAACTATAAAATTTACGTTTTTTTTCCGTAATTCATCAGATGAGCGTGATAACGGAAGCTGCGCTGAACGGCGGCGCGTAGGAACGGGCGGTGAAATAAGCGCGCCAAAAAAGCTATAAAGTGTACGTTTTTTTTCCATAATTCATTAGATGAGCGTGATAACGGAAGCTGCGTTGAACGGCGGCGCGTAGGAACGGGCGGTGAAATAAGCGCGCCAAAAAAACTATAAAGTTTACGTTTTTTTTCCGTAATTCATCAGATGAGCGTGATAACGGACGCTGCGCTGAATGGCGGCGCGTAGGAACGGGCGGTGAAATAAGCGCGCCAAAAAAGCTATAAAGTGTACGTTTTTTTTCCATAATTCATTAGATGAGCGTGATAACGGAAGCTGCGTTGAACGGCGGCGCGTAGGAACGGGCGGTGAAATAAGCGCGCCAAAAAAACTATAAAGTTTACGTTTTTTTTCCGTAATTCATCAGATGAGCGTGATAACGGACGCTGCGCTGAATGGCGGCGCGTAGGAACGGGCGGTGAAATAAGCGCGCCAAAAAAACTATAAAGTTTACGTTTTTTTCCGTAATTCATCAGATGAGCGTGATAACGGATGCTGTGCTGAACGGCGGCACGTAGGAACGGGCGGTGAAATAAGTGCGCCAAAAAAACGATAAAGTTTACGTTTTTTTTCTGTAATTTATCAGATGAGCGTGATAACGGACGCAGCCCTTAACGGCGGCGTCAGAGCGACTTTTTTTTGTTGCAGATTGAATTTTAAGTGCTTTTGGTATCATCAAACCTGTAGCCAGCTCTCATCCTCATTGAGCTATTCCAAGGGTGAGGGCTGGCTAGGGGTCGCCCTGGAGGCACGTGTAGCCAGCTCTCATCCTCATTGAGCTGCTCCAAGGGTGAGGGCTGGCTAGGGGTCGCCCTGGAGGCACCTTTAGCCAGCTCTCATACTCATTGAGGTGCTCCAAGGGTGAGGGCTGGCTAGGGGTCGCCCTGGAGGCACCTGTAGCCAGCTCTCATCCTCATTGAGCTGCTCCAAGGGTGAGGGCTGGCTAGGGGTCGCCCTGGAGGCACCTGTAGCCAGCTCTCATCCTCATTGAGCTGCTCCAAGGGTGAGGGCTGGCTAGGGTTCGCCCTGGAGGCACCTGTAGCCAGCTCTCATCCTCATTGAGCTGCTCCAAGGCTGAGGGCTGGCTAGGGGTCGCCCTGGAGGCACCTGTAGCCAGCTCTCATCCTCATTGAGCTGCTCCAAGGGTGAGGGCTGGCTAGGGGTCGCCCTGGAGGCACCTGTAGCCAGCTCTCATCCTCATTGAGCTGCTCCAAGGGTGAGGGCTGGCTAGGGGTCGCCCTGGAGGCACCTGTAGCCAGCTCTCATCCTCATTGAGCTGCTCCAAGGGTGAGGGCTGGCTAGGGGTCGCCCTGGAGGCACCTGTAGCCAGCTCTCATCCTCATTGAGCTGCTCCAAGGGTGAGAGCTGGCTAGGGGTCGCCCTGGAGGCACCTGTAGCCAGCTCTCATCCTCATTGAGCTGCTCCAAGGGTGAGGGCTGGCTAGGGGTCGCCCTGGAGGCACCTGTAGCCAGCTCTCATCCTCATTGAGCTGCTCCAAGGGTGAGGGCTGGCTAGGGGTCGCCCTGGAGGCACCTGTAGCCAGCTCTCATCCTCATTCAGCTATTCCAAGGGTGAGGGCTGGCTACGTGTCGCCCTGGAGGCACTTGTAGCCAGCTCTCATCCTCATTGAGCGTGATAACGGACGCTGCGCTGAACGGCGGCGCATAGGAACGGGCGGTGAAATAAGCGCGCCAAAAAAACTATAAAGTTTACGTTTTTTTTCCGTAATTCATCAGATGAGGGTGATAACGGACGCTGCGCTGAATGGCGGCGCGTAGGAACGGGCGGTGAAATAAGCGCGCCAAAAAAACTATAAAGTTTACGTTTTTTTTTCCGTAATTCATCAGATGAGCGTGATAACGGACGCTGCGCTGAATGGCGGCGCGTAGGAACGGGCGGTGAAATAAGCGCGCCAAAAAAACTATAAAGTTTACGTTTTTTTTCCGTAATTCATCAGATGAGCGTGATAACGGATGCTGTGCTGAACGGCGGCACGTAGGAACGGGCGATGAAATAAGTGCGCCAAAAAAACGATAAAGTTTACGTTTTTTTTCTGTAATTTATCAGATCAGCGTGATAACGGACGCAGCCCTTAACGGCGGCGTCAGAGCGACTTTATTTTGTTGCAGATTGAATTTTAAGTGCTTTTGCTATCATCAAACCTGTAGCCAGCTCTCATCCTCATTGAGCTATTCCAAGGGTGAGGGCTGGCTAGGGGTCGCCCTGGAGGCACCTGTAGCCAGCTCTCATCCTCATTGAGCTGCTCCAAGGGTGAGGGCTGGCTAGGGGTCGCCCTGGAGGCACCTGTAGCCAGCTCTCATCCTCATTGAGCTGCTCCAAGGGTGAGGGCTGGCTAGGGGTCGCCCTGGAGGCACCTGTAGCCAGCTCTCATCCTCATTGAGCTGCTCCAAGGGTGAGGGCTGGCTAGGGTTCGCCCTGGAGGCACCTGTAGCCAGCTCTCATCCTCATTGAGCTGCTCCAAGGGTGAGGGCTGGCTAGGGGTCGCCCTGGAGGCACCTGTAGCCAGCTCTCATCCTCATTGAGCTGCTCCAAGGGTGAGGGCTGGCTAGGGGTCGCCCTGGAGGCACCTGTAGCCAGCTCTCATCCTCATTGAGCTGCTCCAAGGGTGAGGGCTGGCTAGGGGTCGCCCTGGAGGCACCTGTAGCCAGCTCTCATCCTCATTGAGCTATTCCAAGGGTGAGGGCTGGCTACGTGTCGCCCTGGAGGCACTTGTAGCCAGCTCTCATCCTCATTGAGCGTGAAAACGGACGCTGCGCTGAACGGCGGCGCATAGGAACGGGCGGTGAAATAAGCGCGCCAAAAAAACTATAAAGTTTACGTTTTTTTTCCGTAATTCATCAGATGAGCGTGATAACGGATGCTGTGCTGAACGGCGGCACGTAGGAACGGGCGATGAAATAAGTGCGCCAAAAAAACGATAAAGTTTACGTTTTTTTTCTGTAATTTATCAGATCAGCGTGATAACGGACGCAGCCCTTAACGGCGGCGTCAGAGCGACTTTATTTTGTTGCAGATTGAATTTTAAGTGCTTTTGCTATCATCAAACCTGTAGCCAGCTCTCATCCTCATTGAGCTATTCCAAGGGTGAGGGCTGGCTAGGGGTCGCCCTGGAGGCACCTGTAGCCAGCTCTCATCCTCATTGAGCTGCTCCAAGGGTGAGGGCAGGCTAGGGGTCGCCCTGGAGGCACCTGTAGCCAGCTCTCATCCTCATTGAGCTGCTCCAAGGGTGAGGGCTGGCTAGGGGTCGCCCTGGAGGCACCTGTAGCCAGCTCTCATCCTCATTGAGCTATTCCAAGGATGAGGGCTGGCTACGTGTCGCCCTGGAGGCACTTGTAGCCAGCTCTCATCCTCATTGAGCGTGATAACGGACGCTGCGCTGAACGGCGGCGCATAGGAACGGGCGGTGAAATAAGCGCGCCAAAAAAACTGTAAAGTTTACGTTTTTTTTCCGTAATTCATCAGATGAGGGTGATAACGGACGCTGCGCTGAACGGCGGCGCGTAGGAACGGGCGGTGAAATAAGCGCGCCAAAAAAACTATAAAGTTTACGTTTTTTTTCCGTAATTCATCAGATGAGCGTGATAACGGACGCTCCGCTGAATGGCGGCGCGTAGGAACGGGCGGTGAAATAAGCGCGCCAAAAAAACTATAAAGTTTACGTTTTTTTTCCGTAATTCATCAGATGAGCGTGATAACGGATGCTGTGCTGAACGGCGGCACGTAGGAACGGGCGATGAAATAAGTGCGCCAAAAAAACTATAAAGTTTACGTTTTTTTTCCGTAATTCATCAGATGAGCGTGATAACGGATGCTGTGCTGAACGGCGGCACGTAGGAACGGGCGATGAAATAAGTGCGCCAAAAAAACGATAAAGTTTACGTTTTTTTTCTGTAATTTATCAGATCAGCGTGATAACGGACGCAGCCCTTAACGGCGGCGTCAGAGCGACTTTATTTTGTTGCATTTGAATTTTAAGTGCTTTTGCTATCATCAAACCTGTAGCCAGCTCTCATCCTCATTGAGCTATTCCAAGGGTGAGGGCTGGCTAAGGGTCGCCCTGGAGGCACCTGTAGCCAGCTCTCATCCTCATTGAGCTGCTCCAAGGGTGAGGGCTGGCTAGGGGTCGCCCTGGAGGCACCTGTAGCCAGCTCTCATCCTCATTGAGCTGCTCCAAGGGTGAGGGCTGGCTAGGGGTCGCCCTGGAGGCACCTGTAGCCAGCTCTCATCCTCATTGAGCTGCTCCAAGGGTGAGGGCTGGCTAGGGGTCGCCCTGGAGGCACCTGTAGCCAGCTCTCATCCTCATTGAGCTGCTCCAAGGGTGAGGGCTGGCTAGGGGTCGCCCTGGAGGCACCTGTAGCCAGCTCTCATCCTCATTGAGCTGCTCCAAGGGTGAGGGCTGGCTAGGGGTCGCCCTGGAGGCACCTGTAGCCAGCTCTCATCCTCATTGAGCTGCTCCAAGGGTGAGGGCTGGCTAGGGGTCGCCCTGGAGGCACCTGTAGCCAGCTCTCATCCTCATTGAGCTGCTCCAAGGGTGACGGCTGGCTAGGGGTCGCCCTGGAGGCACCTGTAGCCAGCTCTCATCCTCATTGAGCTGCTCCAAGGGTGAGTGCTGGCTAGGGGTCGCCCTGGAGGCACCTGTAGCCAGCTCTCATCCTCATTGAGCTGCTCCAAGGGTGAGGGCTGGCTAGGGGTCGCCCTGGAGGCACCTGTAGCCAGCTCTCATCCTCATTGAGCTGCTCCAAGGGTGAGAGCTGGCTAGGGGTCGCCCTGGAGGCACCTGTAGCCAGCTCTCATCCTCATTGAGCTGCTCCAAGGGTGAGGGCTGGCTAGGGGTCGCCCTGGAGGCACCTGTAGCCAGCTCTCATCCTCATTGAGCTGCTCCAAGGGTGAGGGCTGGCTAGGGGTCGCCCTGGAGGCACCTGTAGCCAGCTCTCATCCTCATTGAGCTGCTCCAAGGGTGAGGGCTGGCTAGGGGTCGCCCTGGAGGCACCTGTAGCCAGCTCTCATCCTCATTGAGCTGCTCCAAGGGTGAGGGCTGGCTAGGGGTCGCCCTGGAGGCACCTGTAGCCAGCTCTCATCCTCATTGAGCTGCTCCAAGGGTGAGGGCTGGCTAGGGGTCGCCCTGGAGGCACCTGTAGCCAGCTCTCATCCTCATTGAGCTGCTCCAAGGGTGAGGGCTGGCTAGGGGTCGCCCTGGAGACACCTGTAGCCAGCTCTCATCCTCATTGAGCTATTCGAAGGGTGAGGGCTGGCTACGTGTCGCCCTGGAGGCACCTGTAGCCAACTCTCATCCTCATTGAGCGTGATAACGGACGCTGCGCTGAACGGCGGCGCATAGGAACGGGCGGTGAAATAAGCGCGCCAAAAAAACTATAAAGTTTACGTTTTTTTTCGTAATTCATCAGATGAGGGTGATAACGGACGCTGCGCTGAACGGCGGCGTGTAGGAACGGGCGGTGAAATAAGCGCGCCAAAAAAACTATAAAATTTACGTTTTTTTTCCGTAATTCATCAGATGAGCGTGATAACGGAAGCTGCGCTGAACGGCGGCGCGTAGGAACGGGCGGTGAAATAAGCGCGCCAAAAAAGCTATAAAGTGTACGTTTTTTTTCCATAATTCATTAGATGAGCGTGATAACGGAAGCTGCGTTGAACGGCGGCGCGTAGGAACGGGCGGTGAAATAAGCGCGCCAAAAAAACTATAAAGTTTACGTTTTTTTTTCCGTAATTCATCAGATGAGCGTGATAACGGACGCTGCGCTGAATGGCGGCGCGTAGGAACGGGCGGTGAAATAAGCGCGCCAAAAAAACTATAAAGTTTACGTTTTTTTTCCGTAATTCATCAGATGAGCGTGATAACGGATGCTGTGCTGAACGGCGGCACGTAGGAACGGGCGGTGAAATAAGTGCGCCAAAAAAACGATAAAGTTTACTTTTTTTTCTGTAATTTATCAGATGAGCGTGATAACGGACGCAGCCCTTAACGGCGGCGTCAGAGCGACTTTTTTTTGTTGCAGATTGAATTTTAAGTGCTTTTGGTATCATCAAACCTGTAGCCAGCTCTCATCCTCATTGAGCTATTCCAAGGGTGAGGGCTGGCTAGGGGTCGCCCTGGAGGCACCTGTAGCCAGCTCTCATCCTCATTGAGCTGCTCCAAGGGTGAGGGCTGGCTAGGGGTCGCCCTGGAGGCACCTGTAGCCAGCTCTCATCCTCATTGAGCTGCTCCAAGGGTGAGGGCTGGCTAGGGGTCGCCCTGGAGGCACCTGTAGCCAGCTCTCATCCTCATTGAGCTGCTCCAAGGGTGAGGGCTGGCTAGGGGTCGCCCTGGAGGCACCTGTAGCCAGCTCTCATCCTCATTGAGCTGCTCCAAGGGTGAGGGGTGGCTAGGGGTCGCCCTGGAGGCACCTGTAGCCAGCTCTCATCCTCATTGAGCTGCTCCAAGCGTGAGGGCTGGCTAGGGGTCGCCCTGGAGGCACCTGTAGCCAGCTCTCATCCTCATTGAGCTGCTCCAAGGGTGAGGGCTGGCTAGGGGTCGCCCTGGAGTCACCTGTAGCCAGCTCTCATCCTCATTGAGCTGCTCCAAGGGTGAGGGCTGGCTAGGGGTCGCCCTGGAGGCACCTGTAGCCAGCTCTCATCCTCATTGAGCTGCTCCAAGGGTGAGGGCTGGCTAGGGGTCGCCCTGGAGGCACCTGTAGCCAGCTCTCATCCTCATTGAGCTGCTCCAAGGGTGAGGGCTGGCTAGGGGTCGCCATGGAGGCACCTGTAGCCAGCTCTCATCCTCATTGAGCTGCTCCAAGGGTGAGGGCTGGCTAGGGGTCGCCCTGGAGGCACCTGTAGCCAGCTCTCATCCTCATTGAGCTGCTCCAAGGGTGAGGGCTGGCTAGGGGTCGTCCTGGAGGCACCTGTAGCCAGCTCTCATCCTCATTGAGCTGCTCCAAGGGTGAGGGCTGGCTAGGGGTCGCCCTGGAGGCACCTGTAGCCAGCTCTCATCCTCATTGAGCTGCTCCAAGGGTGAGGGCTGGCTAGGGGTCGCCCTGGAGGCACCTGTAGCCAGCTCTCATCCTCATTGAGCTGCTCCAAGGGTGAGGGCTGGCTAGGGGTCGCCCTGGAGGCACCTGTAGCCAGCTCTCATCCTCATTGAGCTGCTCCAAGGGTGAGGGCTGGCTAGGGGTCGCCCTGGAGGCACCTGTAGCCAGCTCTCATCCTCATTGAGCTGCTCCAAGGGTGAGGGCTGGCTAGGGGTCGCCCTGGAGGCACCTGTAGCCAGCTCTCATCCTCATTGAGCTATTCCAAGGGTGAGGGCTGGCTACGTGTCGCCCTGGAGGCACTTGTAGCCAGCTCTCATCCTCATTGAGCGTGATAACGGACGCTGCGCTGAACGGCGGCGCATTGGAACGGGCGGTGAAATAAGCGCGCCAAAAAAAACTATAAAGTTTACGTTTTTTTTCCGTAATTCATCAGATGAGGGTGATAACGGACGCTGCGCTGAACGGCGGCGCGTAGGAACGGGCGGTGAAATAAGCGCGCCAAAAAAACTATAAAGTTTACGTTTTTTTTCCGTAATTCATCAGATGAGCATGATAACGGACACTGCGCTGAATGGCGGCGCGTAGGAACGGGCGGTGAAATAAGTGCGCCAAAAAAACGATAAAGTTTACGTTTTTTTTCTGTAATTTATCAGATCAGCGTGATAACGGACGCAGCCCTTAACGGCGGCGTCAGAGCGACTTTTTTTTATTGTAGATTGAATTTTAAGTGCTTTTGCTATCATCAAACCTGTAGCCAACTCTCATCCTCATTGAGCTATTCCAAGGGTGAGGGCTGGCTAAGGGTCGCCCTGGAGGCACCTGTAGCCAGCTCTCATCCTCCTTGAGCTGCTCCAAGGGTGAGGGCTGGCTAGGGGTCGCCCTGGAGGCACCTGTAGCCAGCTCTCATCCTCATTGAGCTGCTCCAAGGGTGAGGGCTGGCTAGGGGTCGCCCTGGAGGCACCTGTAGCCAGCTCTCATCCTCATTGAGCTGCTCCAAGGGTGAGGGCTGGCTAGGGGTCGCCCTGGAGGCACCTGTAGCCAGCTCTCATCCTCATTGAGCTGCTCCAAGGGTGAGGGCTGGCTAGGGGTCGCCCTGGAGGCACCTGTAGCCAGCTCTCATCCTCATTGAGCTGCTCCAAGGGTGAGGGCTGGCTAGTGGTCGCCCTGGAGGCACCTGTAGCCAGCTCTCATCCTCATTGAGCTGCTCCAAGGGTGAGGGCTGGCTAGGGGTCGCCCTGGAGGCACCTGTAGCCAGCTCTCATCCTCATTGAGCTGCTCCAAGGGTGAGGGCTGGCTAGGGGTCGCCCTGGAGGCACCTGTAGCCAGCTCTCATCCTCATTGAGCTGCTCCAAGGGTGAGGGCTGGCTAGGGGTCGCCCTGGAGGCACCTGTAGCCAGCTCTCATCCTCATTGAGCTGCTCCAAGGGTGAGGGCTGGCTAGGGGTCGCCCTGGAGGCACCTGTAGCCAGCTCTCATCCTCATTGAGCTATTCCAAGGGTGAGGGCTGGCTACGGGTATGCCCTGGAGGCACCTGTAGCCAGCTCTCATCCTCATTGAGCTATTCCAAGGGTGAGGGCTGGCTAGGGGTCGCCCTGGAGGCACCTGTAGCCAGCTCTCATCCTCATTGAGCTATTCCAAGGGTGAGGGCTGGCTACGTGTCGCCCTGGAGGCACCTGTAGCCAGCTCTCATCCTCATTGAGCTATTCCAAGGGTGAGGGCTGGCTAGGGGTCGCCCTGGAGGCACCTGTAGCCAGCTCTCATCCTCATTGAGCTATTCCAAGGGTGAGGGCTGGCTACGTGTCGCCCTGGAGGCACCTGTAGCCAGCTCTCATCCTCATTGAGCGTGATAACGGACGCTGCGCTGAACGGCGGAGCATAGGAACGGGCGGTGAAATAAGCGCGCCAAAAAAACTATAAAGTTTACGTTTTTTTTTCCGTAATTCATCAGATGAGGGTGATAACGGACGCTGCGCTGAACGGCGGCGCGTAGGAACGGGCGGTGAAATAAGCGCGCCAAAAAAACTATAAAATTTACGTTTTTTTTCCGTAATTCATCAGATGAGCGTGATAACGGAAGCTGAGCTGAACGGCGGCGCGTAGGAACGGGCGGTGAAATAAGTGCA
Organism: Phyllobates terribilis; assembly: GCF_046119375.1. Classification (NCBI taxonomy): domain Eukaryota; kingdom Metazoa; phylum Chordata; class Amphibia; order Anura; family Dendrobatidae; genus Phyllobates; species Phyllobates terribilis. The sequence continues at coordinate 38,365 of NW_027364377.1, forward strand.
CCAAAAAAGCTATAAAGTGTACGTTTTTTTTCCATAATTCATTAGATGAGCGTGATAACGGAAGCTGCGTTGAACGACGGCGCGTAGGAACGGGCGGTGAAATAAGCGCGCCAAAAAAACTATAAAGTTTACGTTTTTTTTCCGTAATTCATCAGATGAGCGTGATAACGGATGCTGCACTGAATGGCGGCGCGTAGGAACGGGCGGTGAAATAAGCGCGCCAAAAAAACTATAAAGTTTACGTTTTTTTTCCGTAATTCATCAGATGAGCGTGATAACGGAAGGTGCGCTGAACCGTGGCGCGTAGGAACGGGCGGTGAAATAAGCGCGCCAAAAAAACTATAAAGTTTACGTTTTTTTCCATAATTCATTAGATGAGCGTGATAACGGAAGCTGCGCTGAACGGCGGCGCGTAGGAAAAGGCAGTGAAATAAGCGCGCCAAAAAAGCTATAAAGTTTCCTTTTTTTTTCCGTAATTTATCAGATGAGCGTGATAACGGACGCAGCCCTTAACGGCGGCGTCAGAGCGACTTTTTTTTGTTGCAGATTGAATTTTAAGTGCTTTTGGTATCATCAAACCTGTAGCCAGCTCTCATCCTCATTTAGCTATTCCAAGGGTGAGGGCTGGCTAGGGGTCGCCCTGGAGGCACCTGTAGCCAGCTCTCATCCTCATTGAGCTATTCCAAGGGTGAGGGCTGGCTACGGGTCGCCCTGGAGGCACCTGTAGCCAGCTCTCATCCTCATTGAGCTGCTCCAAGGGTGAGGGCTGGCTAGGGGTCGCCCTGGAGGCACCTGTAGCCAGCTCTCATCCTCATTGAGCTATTCCAAGGGTGAGGGCTGGCTACGGGTCGTCCTGGAAGTACCTGTAGCCAGCTCTCATCAAGAAAAAGCTACGCCTACTAAGTTGCATTAACCAATCGGAGCAGATTCATGATTTACATTCAAATAAACCATCATTTTAGGAAAAGGAAAAGGAGTTTTGGAGGGAAGTTTAATTTGATCCAGTGCTCAGGAGCAACAAGGGTGATTAGTGCACAAGAGAAGCTGTGACCTTAGCCAATTACAACCATGCCGCCCAAAAGAAGGTAAGTACACCTGGTGGGATAGTGAGTGGGAGGGAAATATGAATCTGCAGAGGTATGTGTTGCTTCTAGAAATACTCTTTCTGGACACCATTGCAGCATGCATTCTGGGGTACACTGAGACCATGGGAGTATTTGCAGAAGAGGTTAACATACAGCATGTATTGGGATCAGGTGCCTAACTATACTGCAGCATCATCTGAGCTTGTACTGGAATCAGGTGTATAAGTATACTTGTACTCATATAGCTTGTACTGGAATCAGGTGTATAAGTATACTTGTACTCATATAGCTTGTACTGGAATCAGGTGTATAAGTATACTTGTACTCATATAGCTTGTACTGGAATCAGGTGTATAAGTATGCTTGTACTCATATAGTTTGTACTGGAATCAGGTGCCTAATCTGATGTCCTCTCTGTGACCTCTGCAAACTTTTTAGCTTGGTTGTATTACTGTGGTGGGGGGAGGGGGAAGGATTGCGGTGTGAAAGTGTATTATAACATCATGTTAAGGCTTGCAATTGTTCAGGCTCAGTCACAGAAAGGGTTTATGTTTTTGGCGCGGTCTTTCTGTATCTTTCAAAGTTTGCAGTGTGAAAAGGCTTTAAACTGTATATGTACTTGCTCGCTCACTCGTTTTTTCTCCTTTTTGACTGATAAATGAGTGCCGGTCATGTGCAAAACTGTATACGCATTTGCATAGTCAATACCACATTAATTTTTTGCACGGTATCTTTGTCAATCTAAATAATTCTTGCAAAACCTCAGATTTGCGCAAGATCTAGGAACATGCATATGATAAAAAACCGCATGTGTTATGTGCACAATATTGCCACAATTTGTGTAGTATGCTATAAAAGTGCATTAACTTGTGCTAAACAATTGCTCCTTAAAAAATTGTGTACGTTTGTCCGTTTTTGTGACCAAAAATGAGGGCTGGCTATTGGTGGTCAAAATACACTCTAGAGCCAGCCCTCATCTTTTTAAAAAAATCTATGGCAATGATGAGACGTGCCTTTTCTCATGAGCTGTGTATTTGTTGTAAAAAAAAATCAGATTTTTGAAATCCAGTTATCCTGCTGAAACATAAAAAATGCTGGTTGATATTAGTGGGTGGAAAAGCTAGATTCTCACTGATATTGTTCCTGATCTTCCATTTTTCTTTTTTACAGCGGCTTCAGGATGCTGAAGACATGTCCACTATGTTACAAAGCATTTACTCAACTGCCACAGCACCTTACACGACAATGCCTTAGATGCTGTACACAAGAGGAGAAGGATGCGCTAGTGAAAGAATCTAGAAACTCACTGATAGCAATTGCAACAAAAGGAACATATATCCCTTATGACAAGATTCCAGAGATCACTACAAAGGACGATCTTATCTCCTTCCTGGAGGACAGAGGGTTTATAGTACCCGAGAAACCAACTATGGCCAGGTATGCCCCACTAGCATCTTATTCTTTGAATACTGATGTTCATACTTGTGTAAGCTTTATAGATTTGCATATATGTTCTGAACTATGCCAAATAATCACGTGTATTTTATATTTACAGGATTGTTGAAGATGAGGGGGCATCACCTGTGCAGGAGGAGCTGACAGCCAGTGAGCAAGAGCTGCCTAATGAGGAGGAAGTGCTGCCTGTTGAGGAGGAAATGTCTACAGTCATCGAGGAGGAGTCGCCCGTCCCAGAGGAAGAGCCGCCCGTCCCAGAGGAAGAGCTGTCCGTCACAGAGGAAGAGCCGTCCGTCCCAGAGGAAGAGCCGCCCGTCACAGTGGAAGAGCCGTCCGTCACAGAGGAAGAGCCGCCCGTCACAGTGGAAGAGCCGTCCGTCACAGAGGAAGAGCCGCCCGTCCCAGAGGATTATGATGTCTACAGGTCAGTGTAAATTTATACAAGGAATTTACTTTAATCCCTTGCTCAAACATTGCCTTGGCCTCAGCACATCCTGGCTTTTAGGCCACTTTAAAAAATTGTCAACACTGCTGGCCTACTCAAGATTGTACTTCACGTTATTACTAAGGATTTTTATAATTTACAGGACTGTTGAAGATGAGAAGCCATCTACATCAACTGGCACATCGGCACGCCGAGCCATATCAAATCCTGAATTGGTGCATCTTTCAGCTGCAGAAGACTATACATCCTCTGAAACATCCGACAGTGAAGCCGATCAACAACCAGAGACCAGAGAAAGAGAGGAAAATACCAGCCAAACAGATGAAGACAGGCCGAGGTCAGTTAGTGTGTGTAACATTCTCACTCATCATGCTTTTATATATATATACATATCTATATATATCTATATATATATATCTATATATATATATATCTATATATATATATATATATATCTATATATATATATATATATTGAGCAAAAAAACAATACAAATAATGTTTAACTGGGACAATTAATAGCATATCCCACAACTTTACAGCCCTTACAAAGTAATTTTTTCTCCTATTTTAGGCAATAGATTTCCCTTCCATTGCAGCCATAAAACAGGATGCCAAAAAAGTGCCCTACACACAGACAGCTCTGTGGGGCACACAGCTTTGGCGGGGCATACTAAAATGCACTGCCATTACGATTTTCATCTGTGGGCCAGTAGAGGATGATGTACTAGCTTTACCCACAGATGAACTTCAGAACACGCAGTGTTCAGCAGTGGATGCTGCGTATAAAGGGCAGGCAGCCAGCAAAGTGCTGCTGCCAGTCAGAGCACTGGGGTCCACAGAAATCGGGCCTGGGGACACAGAAATGTTTACCACCCCTGACAACGGTGAGTGGAACCCCCAGCTGTCAAGGTCCCCGACATTTCCCCAGATTCTTCCACTGGGTGAGGGCCCCATGAATGCGTCGTTACAGGGAACCCTGGACTCACAGGCCCCATAGCGGCTGCATAGTCTACTGCCATTGGCAGGACGTCACTATATATATGCTGTATATGCTTACACAGTATTTTTCTCAAAGTTCTAATTTGTTTCTACTCTGACCTGTTGTTCTTTCTTCCAAATTTGTAGGATGACAAGCCAGAAATGGACTGTTGACAAGAGGATCAAAATGAAAGATGCAGGTTATTATGATCACCATTCTCTGTCTCATCCAATATTAAAAGGTTTTTCCTCTTATTTGCAGAACCATTGCAAGCTGGAAAGATACAAACAAATTGTTGAAAATGTGTCAAGGTTTTTATACTTTATGAACAAACGCCGTGTGAGCCTCAACTTTGCGACAAAGATTGAAAACGCCCATTTATTTTTCAAAAACCTTCAAGATCTCGGTCTGTGCAACCAAACTGTCACCAACTACATTAAGAATGTCCGGAAATTTGTACATTATCAACTATTTGCAACCAATTTACGCGATAAAAATGAAAAACTCTTCAAGGCAATGAAGTATTTCCAGTATGTGACTGCGGATATTCAGAAGAAATTTTCCAAGGGAGTTGCAAAAGAAGTTGTCAGCAAAAGGTATGTCAGCTAATTTTTATCCTTTCAGATGTATGCACAATTATTATTTTTTCTCTTTTCTCTCTCCCGCCAGGATTTTTCATACATGACTTAAAAATAGGCCTCACCTATCAGTCACATTTATTAATCTTTCTCTTAGGTACCTGGAGTTGCATAAATTGGACAAAACACCTCAGCAATGCCAGGAGATCCTGACCGTTGCAAAGCCAGATTTCCTGCAAGCCATCGAGGATGTCCAAGGAGGATCCCGAAATGAAGTGCATCAGTTGGAGATTCTCTATTACCTTGAGGCCTTAATCATACTAAAACACTTACAAAGACCAGGAGTTGTCAGAAACATGACGGTAAGTAACAACCTACTCATTATCCTGATTTAAAGCCACATGTCTATCTAACTTTCCCATGTCTTGACTCACAGGTTTCTGAGTGGACAGAGAGGATGCGTCACATCTATCAAAATGAACAGCTAATAATTGTCGGAGTTAAATCCCATAAGACTGCTGCCCACCAAGTAGCCTGTTTTGTGCTTACTGAAGAAGAAGAAAAGGTAAGATGTTCCTGTCACTACGATGGCACCCACATTAGAGAGGGATCTGTTAGTTGTCATGACTTCAACCCGTAGGATTAGTGGCATTCTGTCCCTTTTAGTAGATCCTCCCTTTAACCAGATTTTACAGGACAACTTGGTGCTACATCCTCATGCAGGTGTGTTGGGAGTCTTTCCCTTATTTCCCTGCAGTATCCAGGATGCTAAACCATAGTATCGGTGTCCAGAATAGTGCATTTTCTTAACAATAATGCTTGTTGCAGCAGCATCCAGAATGCATTATCAGTAGGAACAGATATGCTCTCCCTTATCACAGATGTTCTGCACTTTAAATGAATGGTGGGCAGTTTATAGTCTGACATATGTTTGGTGTGAGGTGACTTTTCTATATATTTAGATTGTGTGGTTCCTATCATGCTCTGAAATCCAACTGAGGCGGAGGAGAGATACTGCCCTTTTAGTCTGTAGGTTTCGCTCTCCTGGTTAGGCACATCCCTCCCTCACGTTGGTGCGGTCATTGACTCCAGTAATTAATTTAGTCTATTTCAAATTTTCTTATCTTAATATTGAAGGGCCCAACTCAATTTTTATTAAGTGGTTTACTGTTTTTTGTTTTGTTTATTTACAGTGGTTTAACATCTACTTTAAAAAAGTGAGACGGGTGCTGGCCAAAAAAGACAGTCCAGATAAATTCTTCTTATCGACTACAGGAAGACAGATATATAATGTATCCACCGACCTTCATCGCTACCAGAAGAAGTAAGTCTTAAAAGTTAAAAATCCTACATATTAGATGTTGTGCCATGTATTTATGATCTACTCTATTGCTATCTAGGTACAAACTTAAATCCATCTCTAGTCAGGTGGCAAGAAAAACTTGTGAAACATGGACCGTGTCACATTTAACAGAGACACAGAGGTATCTTTTCTCCAAATATCTCAGTCATTCCAACATGACAGCAGAGAGGAATTACAGAGAAAAAACGTTAGGAGACCTCTGCCAAGCATACACACTGGTCTTGGCAGCAGGGAAATCATCGGAAAATCAACCTCAACCCAGCAGCTCAAGGTAATTTATTGCAAAGCAGTTATGATCTATTTCACCAAATTGTTGATAAAATGTAATATTCTGTTTTCTATCTCCCCTAAAGAGAAGCAGAAGAGAGCAATGGAGAAGAGGAGCAAATGGTCCAGCAAGCTGAAGACTACAGTGCCCAGGGTGAAACAGAGGACCTCGGTGTGTCAAATTTAAATACTAAGACTCAAAGGTGGGTATATTATTAAATCAAGCAAGCTAGTAGGAGTTGGCAAACTGTACATAGCTTGTGATGTTATGGACAATGACTTGTTCTTCTGAGCATCCTCAGCACCTATACCCAGGCAAAGTGCTCTCAGTAGCGGCCACTTGTAGACAGTATGCGGAAGGGTATATTACAGGCGTTTATTGATGATATCTCCATCGCAGAACAAACCTCGATGCCTAAACTTTTAGGATTGATAGAAGATATCCTTATACCACTCTAAGTGCCCAGAAAATGTAATGTTATTATTTATATCAGGCGGAGAGCACCAATCGAACCTAGGGTCACAACAAGGTCCATGAAGACAGGGATGCAGTTGAGGAAAAGGAAACACCCAGGGTAATTGGTCAATATACTCATTCACATTGTCCTTGAACAATAAACATTTCGGTTTTAACATATGTATTCCCCTTCTTTCCTTTAAAGAGATTAAGAAGACGGCAGTGATCAGCTCCCAAGAAAGAATGAGGCGTTTCGGAGACTAAAGTTCCGGTCTTGTTAAAGTTTCTGAATTCATGTTTTATTTGTTTCTTTTCTATTCTAGGTTGTTCTACAATTCCAGGTGAACGGGGCCCTCGAAGCAATGGGAGAAGATTTTCTTTATTATAAACATTTGTACTGTTTGTATTAGTGTTAAAGGGATTCTGTCACCAGGTTTTAGCCATCTCATCTGAGCGCACCATAATGTGGACACAGACATCTTTATTCCAGTGATATATCACTTACTAGGCTGCTCAGTGTAGTTTGCATTAAAACACTGTTAAATCATCTGGAGATTATCATTAGAGCACTACTCCAGTAGTCCAGTCATACTTGGGAGCTGCCAAATCTGCAACAGAGAAAACAGTAATTTTATCAAAATGACAGCAAGGAGCTCAGTAAGTGAAACATTGCTGGATCAGGATTTCTATCTCTACATTATGCTGCTGTCCGATGGGATGTCAAAAACCTGGTGACAGAGTCCTTTTAATAACTATTTTAAAGATAAATATAAAGTGGAAGTCCTATGGCTATGATGAAACAATTCTGACAACTGTTCAAATGGCACAATCATTTACTACCGTCAGGTTTCTGAGCCGTTTAGTCTAATGCTTTGTCAGTATTACTAGAATCCATAATAATTTAAAGGTCAGGTAGCCATAAAAGTGCTCCTGCCAGTCAGAGCAGTGCAGTCCCTGGAAATCAGGCCTAGGGAAGCAGAATATATTACCATCCCTAACAACGGTAAGCATGACCCCCAGCTGTCCAGCAACCCGACATGTAGAACTGCCTATAAAAATGACCATTTGTCCAGTCAGTGCATCACTCTCTGGTGCCCTTTTACACTGGCACACTGCTTTCTGTCTCTCTCTCTTTCTCTCTCTCCAGTGCAATGCTCTCTGGTGCTCTTTCACTCTCTTTCCAGTGCACCACTCTCTGATGTGTTCTCTTTCTCCCTACTGCACCGCTCTCTGGCACTCCTCTGTCTTTATAGTGCAGTGCTCTCTTTTGTGCTCTCTCAGTCTCCAGTGCATCACTGGCGCTCACTTTTGATCTCTCCCCATTGCACCACTCTCTCGCATGCTCTCTCTCTGGTGCTTTCTTTCCATCCAAAGTGCCTTTTTTTGTCTCTGTGCCTTCACGAGCCTCTCAATCTCTGTCTTTGCCCATCTGTGGCTCTCTATCGGTCTCTGTGCCTCTCTGTCCCTCCCTGTGCTTCTATTTACCTTTTGCATCCCTCTATGTGCCTACCTTTGCCCCTTTGCTCCCCTCTTTGCCTCTATGTGCCTCTCAATGACTCTCTCTCATGCACACCTCTTCCTGTAGGTCAAAGGTAAGAAGCACTACTCAAGTTGCAGCAGAGAAGATTAATTGGTAAGTAACCACAAAGCTACACAGTGTTTAACACTTGTGTATTTTTTAAGAATCTTGTTCCTGTAGGATGCTTCCTGAACATTAAAGTGAATTGTCAGGAAACATCTTTAAGCTACAGGATCCTTGAAAAATATGCAAGTTTTTATTGGATGATTTGTCAGGCTATCAACAATCACACAGGGCCACAGGCCCGTCAACAGGGCAATAGCCCACTCCACAAGGCCAATGACCCTTTGCAAAGGGCCAGAGGTCCCTTTCCGCAGTGCCATAGGCATTTCCACAGGGCCATAACCCACTCCAGCTCTCTCCACAGGGCAACAGGCCCATTTGAAGGGCCACAGATCCCTCTTCAGGGTCACAGGCCTTTCCACAGGGCCGCACCCACCTTCAGCTCTCTCCACAGGGCCATAGGCCCTTTCCTCAGGGCCACAAGCCCCTCCAGCTCTCTCCACAGGACCACAGGCTCCTACCGGGCCACAGGCCTTTACACAGTGCCACAAGCCCCTCCAGCTCTTTCCACAGGCAATCATGTTGCATTTTGTTTACTGCAAAAGACTTCATAGGCCCCAATCTTACTCCAGAGCCTTCCACAGGCCCCTCCAGCCCACTCCACATGGCCTTTTTTAGCAGAGCAAAACTCCCTCCAGCTCTCTTTACATCACTACATGCCCCTCTGCGGGCAAATAACCCCTTCAACTCTCTCCACAGTACCATAGGCTCCTTCTGCCGAGCCACAAGCATTTCCACAGGGCCACAATCCCCTCCAACTCTTCTCCACAGGACAACAAGCTCTCATTACAGGGCCATAGCTCCCCTCCACAGGGCCAAATGCACTTTCTGCATGGACACAGCCCCATTTAGCTCTCTCCACAGAGACACAAGGCCCGTCTGCAGAGCACAAGCCCCCTCTTCAAGGCCAAAAGGCCTTTCTACATGGCCATAGTCATTTCCATAGGGCATGAGCCCCTCCAGCTCTCTCCACAGGGCAACGGACCCCTATACAGGGTCACAGGCCTTTCCACAGGGCCACAACACCTTCAGCTCTCTCCACATGACCACAGGCTCCTACTGGGCCACAGGCCTTTCCACAGTGCCACAAGCCCCTCCAGCTCTCTCCACAGGCAATCATGTTGCATGTTGTTTACTGCAAAGGACTTCATAGGCCCAAATCTTACTCCAGAGTCTTCGAAAGGCCCCTCCAGCCCGCTCCACATGGCCTTTTCGTCAGGACACAACTCCCTCCAGCTCTCTTTACATCGCCACATGCTCCTCAGCGGGGCCACAGACACCTATACAGGGTCACAGGCCTTTCCACAGGGCCTCAACCCCTTCAGCTGTCTCCACAGGACCACAGGCTTTTCCACAGCCCACAACTCCTTCCAGCTCTCACCACAGGGCCACAGCCCCTTCCACAGGGTTAAAGGGCATATCCATAGGGCCACAGACCTTTCCACAGGGCCACAACACCCTCCAGCTCTCTCCACAGGACAAGAAGCTCTCTTTACAGGGCCATAGCTCACCTCCACAGGGCCAAAAGCACTTTCCACACGGCCACAACTCCCAACAGTTCTCTCCACAGAGTCACAGGGCCCGTCTGCAGGGCACAAGCCCCCTCTTCAAGGCCAAAAGGCCTTTCTACATGGCCATAGTCATTTCCATAGGGCACGAGCCCCTCCAGCTCTCTCCACAGGGCAACGGACCCCTATACAGGGTCACAGGTCTTTCCACAGGGCCACAATCCCCTCCAACTCTTCTCCACAGGACAACAAGCTCTCTTTACCGGGCCATAGCTCCCCTCCACAGGGCCAAATGCACTTTCTGCATGGCCACAGCCCCCTTTAGCTCTCTCCACAGAGACACAAGGCCCGTCTGCAGGGCACAAGCCCCCTCTTCAAGGCCAAAAGGCCTTTCTACATGGCCATAGTCATTTCCATAGGGCACAAGCCCCTCCAGCTCTCTCCACAGGGCAACGGACCTCTATACAGGGTCACAGGCCTTTCCACAGGGCCACAACACCTTCAGCTCTCTCCACAGGACCACAGGCTCCTACTGGGCCACAGGCCTTTCCACAGTGCCACAAGCCCCTCCAGTTCTCTCCACAGGCAATCATGTTGCATGTTGTTTACTGCAAAGGACTTCATAGGCCCAAATCTTACTCCAGAGCCTTCCACAGGCCTCTCCAGCCCGCTCCACATGGCCTTTTCCTCAGGCCACAACTCCCTCCAGCTCTCTTTACATCGCCACATGCCCCTCTGCGGGGCCACAGACCCCTATACAGGGTCACAGGCCTTTCCACAGGGCCACAACACCTTCAGCTCTCTCCACAGGACCACAGGCTACTACCGGGCCACAGGTCTTTCCACAGTGCCACAAGCACCATCCAGCTCTCTCCACAGGCAATCATGTTGCACTTTTGCAACAAGAGTCAATTTTTGTTGCAGTTCGGCAACATTGGAGTCAACCCTGTTGCAAATCGGACACGAAGCTTGAAAATTTAGATGTTTACTGCAAAGGACTTCATAGGCCCCCATCTTACTCCAGAGCCTTCCACAGGCCCCTCCAGCACGCTCCACATGGCCTTTTCCACAGGCCACAACTCCATCCAGCTCTCTTTACATCGCCACATGCCCCTCTGCGGGGCAACAGACCCCTATACAGGGTCACAGGCCTCTCCACAGGGCCTCAACCCCTTCAGCTCTCTCCACAGGACCACTGGCTCCTTCTGCCGGGCCACAAGCCTTTCCACAGGGCCACAATCCCCTCCAATTCCACAGGACAACAGGCTCTCTTTACAGGGCCATAGCTCCCCTCCACAGGGCCAAATGCACTTTCCACATTGCCACAACCCCCTCCAGCTCTCTACACAGAGTCATGGGGCCCGTCTGCAGGGCACAAGCCCCTTCATCAAGGCCAAGGGGCCTTTCTACAGGGCCACTGGCCTTTAAATAGTGCCACAACCTCCTCTGGCTCTCTCAAGAGGGCCACAGGCTCCTTCTACAGGGCAAGGGCCCCCTCCACAAGGCCAAAGGCCCTTGGCAAAGGGCCATAGGTCCATTCCACAGGGCCATAGTCATTTCCATAGGGCCATAACCCCCCTCAAGCTCTCTCCACAGAACCGCAGGCTCCTTCTACAGGTTTACAGGCATATACACAGGGCCACATCCGCCTTCACCTCTCTCCACAAGGCGACAGGGCCCTTTCACTGTGTCATAGGCCTTTCCATAAGGCCACAACCCCCTCTGTCTCTCTCAAAAAGGACAGAGGCTCCCTTTACAAGGCAACAGCCCCCTCCACAAGGCCAAAGGCCTTTTTCAAAGGGCCACAGGTCCCTTTCGCAGGGCCATAGGCATTTCCCCAAGGCAATAACCCCCTCCAGCTCTCTCCACAGGACCACAGGCTCCTTCTACAAGACTACAACCCCTTTGAGCTCTTTCATCAGGGCCACAGCCTCCTCCGCCCCCCTTTAATCAGTTAAAAGGGCTCAATTGAGTGACCACAACACCTTCAGCTCTCTCCACAGGACCACAGGCTCCTACTGAGCCACAGGACTTTCCACAGTGCCACAAGCCCCTCTAGCTCTCTCCACAGGCAATCATGTTGCATGTTTTTTACTGCAAAGGACTTCATAGGCCCAAATCTTACTCCAGAGCCTTCCACAGGCCCCTCCAGCCGGCTCCACATGGCCTTTTCCTCAGGCCACAACTCCCTCCAGCTCTCTTTACATCGCCACATGCCCCTCTGCGGGGCCACAGACCCCTATACAGGGTCACTGGCCTTTCCACAGGGCCTCAACCCCTTCAGCTCTCTCCACAGGACCACAGGCTTTTCCACAGCCCACAACTCCTTCCAGCTCTCACCACAGGGCCACAGCCCCTTCCACAAGGCTAAAGGGCCTATCCATAGGGCCACAGACCTTTCCACAGGGCCACAACACGCTCCAGCTCTCTCCACAGGACAAGAAGCTCTCTTTACAGGGCCATAGCTCACCTCCACAGGGCCAAATGCACTTTCCACACGGCCACAACTCCCAACAGCCCTCTCCACAGAGTCACAGGGCCCGTCTGCAGGGCACAAGCCCCCTCTTCAAGGCCAAAAGGCCTTTCTACATGGCCATAGTCATTTCCATAGGGCACGAGCACCTCCAGCTCTCTCCACAGGGCAACAGACCCCTATACAGGATCACAGGCCTTTCCACAGGGCCACAACACCTTCAGCTCTCTCCACAGGACCACAGGCTCCTACTGGGCCACAGGCCTTTCCACAGTGCCACAAGCCCCTCCAGCTCTCTCCACAGGCAATCATGTTGCATGTTGTTTACTGCAAAGGACTTCATAGGCTCAAATCTTACTCCAGAGCCTTCCACAGGCCTCTCCAGCCCGCTCCACATGGCCTTTTCCTCAGGCCACAACTCCCTCCAGCTCTCTTTACATCGCCACATGCCCCTCTGCGGGGCCACAGACCCCTATACAGGGTCACAGGCCTTTCCACAGGGCCTCAACCCCTTCAGCTGTCTCCACAGGACCACAGGCTTTTCCACAGCCCACAACTCCTTCCAGCTCTCACCACAGGGCCACAGCCCTTTCCACAAGGCTAAAGGGCCTATCCATAGGGCCACAGACCTTTCCACAGGGCCAAAACACCCTCCAGCTCTCTCCACAGGACAAGAAGCTCTCTTTACAGGGCCATAGCTCACCTCCACAGGGCCAAATGCACTTTCCACACGGCCACAACTCCCAACAGCTCTCTCCACAGAGTCACAGGGCCCGTCTGCAGGGCACAAGCCCCCTCTTCAAGGCCAAAAGGCCTTTCTACATGGCCATAGTCATTTCCATAGGGCACGAGCCCCTCCAGCTCTCTCCACAGAGCAACGGACCCCTATACAGGATCACAGGCCTTTCCACAGGGCCACAACACCTTCAGCTCTCTCCACAGGACCACAGGCTCCTACTGGGCCACAGGCCTTTCCACAGTGCCACAAGCCCCTCCAGCTCTCTCCACAGGCAATCATGTTGCATGTTGTTTACTGCAAAGGACTTCATAGGCTCAAATCTTACTCCAGAGCCTTCCACAGGCCTCTCCAGCCCGCTCCACATGGCCTTTTCCTCAGGCCACAACTCCCTCCAGCTCTCTTTACATCGCCACATGCCCCTCTGCGGGGCCACAGACCCCTATACAGGGTCACAGGCCTTTCCACAGGGCCTCAACCCCTTCAGCTGTCTCCACAGGACCACAGGCTTTTCCACAGCCCACAACTCCTTCCAGCTCTCACCACAGGGCCACAGCCCTTTCCACAAGGCTAAAGGGCCTATCCATAGGGCCACATACCTTTCCACAGGGCCACAACACCCTCCAGCTCTCTCCACAGGACAAGAAGCTCTCTTTACAGGGCCATAGCTCACCTCCACAGGGCCAAATGCACTTTCCACACGGCCACAACTCCCAACAGCTCTCTCCACAGAGTCACAGGGCCCGTCTGCAGGGCACAAGCCCCCTCTTCAAGGCCAAAAGGCCTTTCTACATGGCCATAGTCATTTCCATAAGGCACGAGCCCCTCCAGCTCTCTCCACAGGGCAACAGACCCCTATACAGGATCACAGGCCTTTCCACAGGGCCACAACACCTTCAGCTCTCTCCACAGGACCACAGGCTCCTACTGGGCCACAGGCCTTTCTACAGTGCCACAAGCCCCTCCAGCTCTCTCCACATGCAATCATGTTGCATGTTGTTTACTGCAAAGGACTTCATAGGCTCAAATCTTACTCCAGAGCCTTCCACAGGCCTCTCCAGCCCGCTCCACATGGCCTTTTCCTCAGGCCACAACTCCCTCCAGCTCTCTTTACATCGCCACATGCCCCTCTGCGGGGCCACAGACCCCTATACAGGGTCACAGGCCTTTCCACAGGGCCTCAACCCCTTCAGCTGTCTCCACAGGACCACAGGCTTTTCCACAGCCCACAACTCCTTCCAGCTCTCACCACAGGGCCACAGCCCTTTCCACAAGGCTAAAGGGCCTATCCATAGGGCCACAGACCTTCCCACAGGGCCACAACACCCTCCAGCTCTCTCCACAGGACAAGAAGCTCTCTTTACAGGGCCATAGCTCACCTCCACAGGGCCAAATGCACTTTCCACACGGCTACAACTCCCAACAGCTCTCTCCACAGAGTCACAGGGCCCGTCTGCAGGGCACAAGCGCCCTCTTCAAGGCCAAAAGGCCTTTCTACATGGCTATAGTCATTTCCATACGGCACGAGCCCCTCCAGCTCTCTCCACAGGGCAACGGACCCCTATACAGGGTCACAGGCCTTTCCACAGGGCCACAACACCTTCAGCTCTCTCCACAGGACCACAGGCTCCTACTGGGCCACAGGCATTTCCACAGTGCCACAAGCCCCTCCAGCTCTCTCCACAGGCAATCATGTTGCATGTTGTTTACTGCAAAGGACTTCATAGGCTCAAATCTTACTCCAGAGCCTTCCACAGGCCTCTCCAGCCCGCTCCACATGGCCTTTTCCTCAGGCCACAACTCCCTCCAGCTCTCTTTACATCGCCACATGCCCCTCTGCGGGGCCACAGACCCCTATACAGGGTCACAGGCCTTTCCACAGGGCCTCAACCCCTTCAGCTGTCTCCACAGGACCACAGGCTTTTCCACAGCCCACAACTCCTTCCAGCTCTCACCACAGGGCCACAGCCCTTTCCACAAGGCTAAAGGGCCTATCCATAGGGCCACATACCTTTCCACAGGGCCACAACACCCTCCAGCTCTCTCCACAGGACAAGAAGCTCTCTTTACAGGGCCATAGCTCACCTCCACAGGGCCAAATGCACTTTCCACACGGCCACAACTCCCAACAGCTCTCTCCACAGAGTCACAGGGCCCGTCTGCAGGGCACAAGCCCCCTCTTCAAGGCCAAAAGGCCTTTCTACATGGCCATAGTCATTTCCATAGGGCACGAGCCCCTCCAGCTCTCTCCACAGGGCAACAGACCCCTATACAGGATCACAGGCCTTTCCACAGGGCCACAACACCTTCAGCTCTCTCCACAGGACCACAGGCTCCTACTGGGCCACAGGCCTTTCTACAGTGCCACAAGCCCCTCCAGCTCTCTCCACAGGCAATCATGTTGCATGTTGTTTACTGCAAAGGACTTCATAGGCCCAAATCTTACTCCAGAGCCTTCGAAAGGCCCCTCCAGCCCGCTCCACATGGCCTTTTCGTCAGGACACAACTCCCTCCAGCTCTCTTTACATCGCCACAT
Organism: Phyllobates terribilis; assembly: GCF_046119375.1. Lineage (NCBI taxonomy): Eukaryota > Metazoa > Chordata > Amphibia > Anura > Dendrobatidae > Phyllobates > Phyllobates terribilis. The sequence continues at coordinate 53,892 of NW_027364377.1, forward strand.
GCTCCTCAGCGGGGCCACAGACACCTATACAGGGTCACAGGCCTTTCCACAGGGCCTCAACCCCTTCAGCTGTCTCCACAGGACCACAGGCTTTTCCACAGCCCACAACTCCTTCCAGCTCTCACCACAGGGCCACAGCCCCTTCCACAGGGTTAAAGGGCGTATCCATAGGGCCACAGACCTTTCCACAGGGCCACAACACCCTCCAGCTCTCTCCACAGGACAAGAAGCTCTCTTTACAGGGCCATAGCTCACCTCCACAGGGCCAAAAGCACTTTCCACACGGCCACAACTCCCAACAGCTCTCTCCACAGAGTCACAGGGCCCGTCTGCAGGGCACAAGCCCCCTCTTCAAGGCCAAAAGGCCTTTCTACATGGCCATAGTCATTTCCATAGGGCACGAGCCCCTCCAGCTCTCTCCACAGGGCAACGGACCCCTATACAGGGTCACAGGTCTTTCCACAGGGCCACAATCCCCTCCAACTCTTCTCCACAGGACAACAAGCTCTCTTTACCGGGCCATAGCTCCCCTCCACAGGGCCAAATGCACTTTCTGCATGGCCACAGCCCCCTTTAGCTCTCTCCACAGAGACACAAGGCCCGTCTGCAGGGCACAAGCCCCCTCTTCAAGGCCAAAAGGCCTTTCTACATGGCCATAGTCATTTCCATAGGGCACAAGCCCCTCCAGCTCTCTCCACAGGGCAACGGACCTCTATACAGGGTCACAGGCCTTTCCACAGGGCCACAACACCTTCAGCTCTCTCCACAGGACCACAGGCTCCTACTGGGCCACAGGCCTTTCCACAGTGCCACAAGCCCCTCCAGTTCTCTCCACAGGCAATCATGTTGCATGTTGTTTACTGCAAAGGACTTCATAGGCCCAAATCTTACTCCAGAGCCTTCCACAGGCCTCTCCAGCCCGCTCCACATGGCCTTTTCCTCAGGCCACAACTCCCTCCAGCTCTCTTTACATCGCCACATGCCCCTCTGCGGGGCCACAGACCCCTATACAGGGTCACAGGCCTTTCCACAGGGCCACAACACCTTCAGCTCTCTCCACAGGACCACAGGCTACTACCGGGCCACAGGTCTTTCCACAGTGCCACAAGCACCATCCAGCTCTCTCCACAGGCAATCATGTTGCACTTTTGCAACAAGAGTCAATTTTTGTTGCAGTTCGGCAACATTGGAGTCAACCCTGTTGCAAATCGGACACGAAGCTTGAAAATTTAGATGTTTACTGCAAAGGACTTCATAGGCCCCCATCTTACTCCAGAGCCTTCCACAGGCCCCTCCAGCACGCTCCACATGGCCTTTTCCACAGGCCACAACTCCATCCAGCTCTCTTTACATCGCCACATGCCCCTCTGCGGGGCAACAGACCCCTATACAGGGTCACAGGCCTCTCCACAGGGCCTCAACCCCTTCAGCTCTCTCCACAGGACCACTGGCTCCTTCTGCCGGGCCACAAGCCTTTCCACAGGGCCACAATCCCCTCCAATTCCACAGGACAACAGGCTCTCTTTACAGGGCCATAGCTCCCCTCCACAGGGCCAAATGCACTTTCCACATTGCCACAACCCCCTCCAGCTCTCTACACAGAGTCATGGGGCCCGTCTGCAGGGCACAAGCCCCTTCATCAAGGCCAAGGGGCCTTTCTACAGGGCCACTGGCCTTTAAATAGTGCCACAACCTCCTCTGGCTCTCTCAAGAGGGCCACAGGCTCCTTCTACAGGGCAAGGGCCCCCTCCACAAGGCCAAAGGCCCTTGGCAAAGGGCCATAGGTCCATTCCACAGGGCCATAGTCATTTCCATAGGGCCATAACCCCCCTCAAGCTCTCTCCACAGAACCGCAGGCTCCTTCTACAGGTTTACAGGCATATACACAGGGCCACATCCGCCTTCACCTCTCTCCACAAGGCGACAGGGCCCTTTCACTGTGTCATAGGCCTTTCCATAAGGCCACAACCCCCTCTGTCTCTCTCAAAAAGGACAGAGGCTCCCTTTACAAGGCAACAGCCCCCTCCACAAGGCCAAAGGCCTTTTTCAAAGGGCCACAGGTCCCTTTCGCAGGGCCATAGGCATTTCCCCAAGGCAATAACCCCCTCCAGCTCTCTCCACAGGACCACAGGCTCCTTCTACAAGACTACAACCCCTTTGAGCTCTTTCATCAGGGCCACAGCCTCCTCCGCCCCCCTTTAATCAGTTAAAAGGGCTCAATTGAGTGACCACAACACCTTCAGCTCTCTCCACAGGACCACAGGCTCCTACTGAGCCACAGGACTTTCCACAGTGCCACAAGCCCCTCTAGCTCTCTCCACAGGCAATCATGTTGCATGTTTTTTACTGCAAAGGACTTCATAGGCCCAAATCTTACTCCAGAGCCTTCCACAGGCCCCTCCAGCCGGCTCCACATGGCCTTTTCCTCAGGCCACAACTCCCTCCAGCTCTCTTTACATCGCCACATGCCCCTCTGCGGGGCCACAGACCCCTATACAGGGTCACTGGCCTTTCCACAGGGCCTCAACCCCTTCAGCTCTCTCCACAGGACCACAGGCTTTTCCACAGCCCACAACTCCTTCCAGCTCTCACCACAGGGCCACAGCCCCTTCCACAAGGCTAAAGGGCCTATCCATAGGGCCACAGACCTTTCCACAGGGCCACAACACGCTCCAGCTCTCTCCACAGGACAAGAAGCTCTCTTTACAGGGCCATAGCTCACCTCCACAGGGCCAAATGCACTTTCCACACGGCCACAACTCCCAACAGCCCTCTCCACAGAGTCACAGGGCCCGTCTGCAGGGCACAAGCCCCCTCTTCAAGGCCAAAAGGCCTTTCTACATGGCCATAGTCATTTCCATAGGGCACGAGCACCTCCAGCTCTCTCCACAGGGCAACAGACCCCTATACAGGATCACAGGCCTTTCCACAGGGCCACAACACCTTCAGCTCTCTCCACAGGACCACAGGCTCCTACTGGGCCACAGGCCTTTCCACAGTGCCACAAGCCCCTCCAGCTCTCTCCACAGGCAATCATGTTGCATGTTGTTTACTGCAAAGGACTTCATAGGCTCAAATCTTACTCCAGAGCCTTCCACAGGCCTCTCCAGCCCGCTCCACATGGCCTTTTCCTCAGGCCACAACTCCCTCCAGCTCTCTTTACATCGCCACATGCCCCTCTGCGGGGCCACAGACCCCTATACAGGGTCACAGGCCTTTCCACAGGGCCTCAACCCCTTCAGCTGTCTCCACAGGACCACAGGCTTTTCCACAGCCCACAACTCCTTCCAGCTCTCACCACAGGGCCACAGCCCTTTCCACAAGGCTAAAGGGCCTATCCATAGGGCCACAGACCTTTCCACAGGGCCAAAACACCCTCCAGCTCTCTCCACAGGACAAGAAGCTCTCTTTACAGGGCCATAGCTCACCTCCACAGGGCCAAATGCACTTTCCACACGGCCACAACTCCCAACAGCTCTCTCCACAGAGTCACAGGGCCCGTCTGCAGGGCACAAGCCCCCTCTTCAAGGCCAAAAGGCCTTTCTACATGGCCATAGTCATTTCCATAGGGCACGAGCCCCTCCAGCTCTCTCCACAGAGCACCGGACCCCTATACAGGATCACAGGCCTTTCCACAGGGCCACAACACCTTCAGCTCTCTCCACAGGACCACAGGCTCCTACTGGGCCACAGGCCTTTCCACAGTGCCACAAGCCCCTCCAGCTCTCTCCACAGGCAATCATGTTGCATGTTGTTTACTGCAAAGGACTTCATAGGCTCAAATCTTACTCCAGAGCCTTCCACAGGCCTCTCCAGCCCGCTCCACATGGCCTTTTCCTCAGGCCACAACTCCCTCCAGCTCTCTTTACATCGCCACATGCCCCTCTGCGGGGCCACAGACCCCTATACAGGGTCACAGGCCTTTCCACAGGGCCTCAACCCCTTCAGCTGTCTCCACAGGACCACAGGCTTTTCCACAGCCCACAACTCCTTCCAGCTCTCACCACAGGGCCACAGCCCTTTCCACAAGGCTAAAGGGCCTATCCATAGGGCCACAGACCTTTCCACAGGGCCACAACACCCTCCAGCTCTCTCCACAGGACAAGAAGCTCTCTTTACAGGGCCATAGCTCACCTCCACAGGGCCAAATGCACTTTCCACACGGCTACAACTCCCAACAGCTCTCTCCACAGAGTCACAGGGCCCGTCTGCAGGGCACAAGCGCCCTCTTCAAGGCCAAAAGGCCTTTCTACATGGCTATAGTCATTTCCATACGGCACGAGCCCCTCCAGCTCTCTCCACAGGGCAACGGACCCCTATACAGGGTCACAGGCCTTTCCACAGGGCCACAACACCTTCAGCTCTCTCCACAGGACCACAGGCTCCTACTGGGCCACAGGCATTTCCACAGTGCCACAAGCCCCTCCAGCTCTCTCCACAGGCAATCATGTTGCATGTTGTTTACTGCAAAGGACTTCATAGGCTCAAATCTTACTCCAGAGCCTTCCACAGGCCTCTCCAGCCCGCTCCACATGGCCTTTTCCTCAGGCCACAACTCCCTCCAGCTCTCTTTACATCGCCACATGCCCCTCTGCGGGGCCACAGACCCCTATACAGGGTCACAGGCCTTTCCACAGGGCCTCAACCCCTTCAGCTGTCTCCACAGGACCACAGGCTTTTCCACAGCCCACAACTCCTTCCAGCTCTCACCACAGGGCCACAGCCCTTTCCACAAGGCTAAAGGGCCTATCCATAGGGCCACATACCTTTCCACAGGGCCACAACACCCTCCAGCTCTCTCCACAGGACAAGAAGCTCTCTTTACAGGGCCATAGCTCACCTCCACAGGGCCAAATGCACTTTCCACACGGCCACAACTCCCAACAGCTCTCTCCACAGAGTCACAGGGCCCGTCTGCAGGGCACAAGCCCCCTCTTCAAGGCCAAAAGGCCTTTCTACATGGCCATAGTCATTTCCATAGGGCACGAGCCCCTCCAGCTCTCTCCACAGGGCAACAGACCCCTATACAGGATCACAGGCCTTTCCACAGGGCCACAACACCTTCAGCTCTCTCCACAGGACCACAGGCTCCTACTGGGCCACAGGCCTTTCTACAGTGCCACAAGCCCCTCCAGCTCTCTCCACAGGCAATCATGTTGCATGTTGTTTACTGCAAAGGACTTCATAGGCTCAAATCTTACTCCAGAGCCTTCCACAGGCCTCTCCAGCCCGCTCCACATGGCCTTTTCCTCAGGCCACAACTCCCTCCAGCTCTCTTTACATCGCCACATGCCCCTCTGCGGGGCCACAGACCCCTATACAGGGTCACAGGCCTTTCCACAGGGCCTCAACCCCTTCAGCTGTCTCCACAGGACCACAGGCTTTTCCACAGCCCACAACTCCTTCCAGCTCTCACCACAGGGCCACAGCCCTTTCCACAAGGCTAAAGGGCCTATCCATAGGGCCACATACCTTTCCACAGGGCCACAACACCCTCCAGCTCTCTCCACAGGACAAGAAGCTCTCTTTACAGGGCCATAGCTCACCTCCACAGGGCCAAATGCACTTTCCACACGGCTACAACTCCCAACAGCTCTCTCCACAGAGTCACAGGGCCCGTCTGCAGGGCACAAGCGCCCTCTTCAAGGCCAAAAGGCCTTTCTACATGGCTATAGTCATTTCCATACGGCACGAGCCCCTCCAGCTCTCTCCACAGGGCAACGGACCCCTATACAGGGTCACAGGCCTTTCCACAGGGCCACAACACCTTCAGCTCTCTCCACAGGACCACAGGCTCCTACTGGGCCACAGGCCTTTCCATAGTGCCACAAGCCCCTCCAGCTCTCTCCACAGGCAATCATGTTGCATGTTGTTTACTGCAAAGGACTTCATAGGCTCAAATCTTACTCCAGAGCCTTCCACAGGCCTCTCCAGCCCGCTCCACATGGCCTTTACCTCAGGCCACAACTCCCTCCAGCTCTCTTTACATCGCCACATGCCCCTCTGCGGGGCCACAGACCCCTATACAGGGTCACAGGCCTTTCCACAGGGCCTCAACCCCTTCAGCTGTCTCCACAGGACCACAGGCTCCTACTGGGCCACAGGCCTTTCCACAGTGCCACAAGCCCCTCCAACTCTTCTCCACAGGACAACAAGCTCTCTTTACCGGGCCATAGCTCCCATCAACAGGGCGAAATGCACTTTCTGCACCGCCACTGCCCCCTTTAGCTCTCTCCACAGAGACACAAGGCCCGTCTGCAAGGCACAAGCCCCCTCTTCAAGGCCAGAAGGCCTGTCTACATGGCCATAGTCATTTCCATAGGGCACGAGCCCCTACAGCTCTCTCCACAGGGCAACGGACCCCTATACAGGGTCACAGGCCTTTCCACAGGGCCTCAACCCCATCAGCTCTCTCCACAGGACCACTGGCTCCTTCTGCCGGGCCACAAGCATTTCCACAGGGCCACAATCCCCTCAAACTCTTTTCCACATGACAACAAGCTAACTTTACAAGGACATAGCTCCTTTCCTCATAGCCAGCCATCATGGTGTTTGTGTTATTAAAGAAAAAAAAAATTTGAGGGCTGGCTAGAGGCAGCCGTGGACACACTATAGCCAGACCTCATGGTGTTTGTGTTATTAAAGAAAAAAAAATTGGGGGGCTGGCTAGAGGCAGCCGTGGACACACGATAGCCAGCCCTCATGGTGTTTGTGTTATTAAAGAAAAAAAAAATTGGGGGGCTGGCTAGAGGCAGCCGTGAACACACGATATCCAGCCCTCATGGTGTTTGTGTTATTAAAGAAAAAAAAAATTGGGGGGCTGGCTAGAGGCAGCCGTGGACACACAATAGCCAGCCCTCATGGTGTTTGTGTTATTAAAGAAAAAAAAAATTGGGGGGCTGGCTAGAGGCAGCCGTGAACACACGATAGCCAGTCCTCATGGTGTTTGTGTTATTAAAGAAAAAAAAAATTGGGGGGCTGGCTAGAGGCAGCCGTGGACACATGATAGCCAGCCCTCATGGTGTTTGTGTTATTAAAGAAAAAAAAATTGGGGGGCTGGCTAGAGGCAGCCGTGGACACACGATAGCCAGGCCTCATGGTGCTTGTGTTATTAAAGAAAAAAAAATTGGGGGGCTGGCTAGAGGTAGCCGTGGATACACGATAGCCAGCCCTCATGGTGTTTGTGTTATTAAAGAAAAAAAAAAATTGGGGGGCTGGCTAGAGGCAGCCGTGAACACACGATAGCCAGCCCTCATGGTGTTTGTGTTATTAAAGAAAAAAAAAAAATTGGGGGGCTGGCTAGAGGCAGCCGTGAACACACGATAGCCAGCCCTCATAGTGTTTGTGTTATTAAAGAAAAAAAAAATTGGGGTGCTGGCTAAAGGCAGCCATGGACACATGATAGCCAGCCCTCATGGTGTTTGTGTTATTAAAGAAAAAAAAATTGGGGGGCTGGCTAGAGGCAGCCGTGAACACACGATAGCCAGCCCTCATGGTGTTTGTGTTATTAAAGAAAAACAAAAATTGGGGGGCTGGCTAGAGGCAGCCGTGGACACACGATAGCCAGCCCTCATGGTGTTTGTGTTATTAAAGAAAAAAAAATTTGGGGGTTGGCTAGAGGCAGCCGTGGACACACGATAGCCAGCCCTCATGGTGTTTGTGTTATTAAAGAAAAAAAAAATTGGGGGGCTGGCTAGAGGCAGCCGTGAACACACGATAGCCAGCCCTCATGGTGTTTGTGTTATTAAAGAAAAAAAAAAAATTGGGGGGCTGGCTAGAGGCAGCCGTGGACACAGGATAGCCAGCCCTCATGGTGTTTGTGTTATTAAAGAAAAAAAAAATTGGGGGGCTGGCTAGAGGCAGCCGTGAACACACGAAAGCCAGCCCTCATGGTGTTTGTGTTATTAAAGAAAAAAAAAATTGGGGGGCTGGCTAGAGGCAGCCGTGGACACATGATAGCGAGCCCTCATGGTGTTTGTGTTATTAAAGAAAAAAAAAATTGGGGGGCTGGCTAGAGGCAGCCGTGAACACACGATAGCCAGCCCTCATGGTGTTTGTGTTATTAAAGAAAAAAAAAATTGGGGGGCTGGCTAGAGGCAGCCGTGAACACACGATAGCCAGCCCTCATGGTGTTTGTGTTATTAAAGAAAAAAAAAATTGGGGGGCTGGCTAGAGGCAGCCGTGGACACATGATAGCCAGCCCTCATGGTGTTTGTGTTATTAAAGAAAAAAAAAATTGGGGGGCTGGCTAGAGGCAGCCGTGGACACACGATAGCCAGCCCTCATGGTGCTTGTGTTATTAAAGAAAAAAAAAATTGGGGGGCTGGCTAGAGGTAGCCGTGGATACACGATAGCCAGCCCTCATGGTGTTTGTGTTATTAAAGAAAAAAAAAAATTGGGGGGCTGGCTAGAGGCAGCCGTGAACACACGATAGCCAGCCCTCATGGTGTTTGTGTTATTAAAGAAAAAAAAAATTGGGGGGCTGGCTAGAGGCAGCCGTGGACACACGATAGCCAGCCCTCATGGTGTTTGTGTTATTAAAGAAAAAAAAATTAGGGGGCTGGCTAGAGGCAGCCGTGAACACACGATAGCCAGCCCTCATGGTGTTTGTGTTATTAAAGAAAAAAAATATTTGGGTGGCTGGCTAGAGGCAGCCGTGGACACACGATAGCCAGCCCTAATGGTGTTTGTGTTATTAAAGAAAAAAAAAATTGGGGGGCTGGCTAGAGGCAGCCGTGAACACACGATAGCCAGGCCTCATGGTGCTTGTGTTATTAAAGAAAAAAAAAATTGGGGGGCTGGCTAGAGGTAGCCGTGGATACACGATAGCCAGCCCTCATGGTGTTTGTGTTATTAAAGAAAAAAAAAATTGGGGGGCTGGCTAGAGGCAGCCGTGAACACACGATAGCCAGCCCTCATGGTGTTTGTATTATTAAAGAAAAAAAAAATTGGGGGGCTGGCTAGAGGCAGCCGTGAACACACGATAGCCAGTCCTCATGGTGTTTGTGTTATTAAAGAAAAAAAAAATTGGGGGGCTGGCTAGAGGCAGCCGTGGACACATGATAGCCAGCCCTCATGGTGTTTGTGTTATTAAAGAAAAAAAAATTGGGGGGCTGGCTAGAGGCAGCCGTGGACACACGATAGCCAGGCCTCATGGTGCTTGTGTTATTAAAGAAAAAAAAATTAGGGGGCTGGCTAGAGGTAGCCGTGGATACACGATAGCCAGCCCTCATGGTGTTTGTGTTATTAAAGAAAAAAAAAAATTGGGGGGCTGGCTAGAGGCAGCCGTGAACACACGATAGCCAGCCCTCATGGTGTTTGTGTTATTAAAGAAAAAAAAAAATTGGGGGGCTGGCTAGAGGCAGCCGTGAACACACGATAGCCAGCCCTCATAGTGTTTGTGTTATTAAAGAAAAAAAAAATTGGGGTGCTGGCTAAAGGCAGCCATGGACACATGATAGCCAGCCCTCATGGTGTTTGTGTTATTAAAGAAAAAAAAATTGGGGGGCTGGCTAGAGGCAGCCGTGAACACACGATAGCCAGCCCTCATGGTGTTTGTGTTATTAAAGAAAAACAAAAATTGGGGGGCTGGCTAGAGGCAGCCGTGGACACACGATAGCCAGCCCTCATGGTGTTTGTGTTATTAAAGAAAAAAAAATTTGGGGGTTGGCTAGAGGCAGCCGTGGACACACGATAGCCAGCCCTCATGGTGTTTGTGTTATTAAAGAAAAAAAAAATTGGGGGGCTGGCTAGAGGCAGCCGTGAACACACGATAGCCAGCCCTCATGTTGTTTGTGTTATTAAAGAAAAAAAAAAAATTGGGGGGCTGGCTAGAGGCAGCCGTGGACACACGATAGCCAGCCCTCATGGTGTTTGTGTTATTAAAGAAAAAAAAAATTGGGGGGCTGTCTAGAGGCAGCCGTGAACACACGAAAGCCAGCCCTCATGGTGTTTGTGTTATTAAAGAAAAAAAAAATTGGGGGGCTGGCTAGAGGCAGCCGTGGACACATGATAGCGAGCCCTCATGGTGTTTGTGTTATTAAAGAAAAAAAAAATTGGGGGGCTGGCTAGAGGCAGCCGTGAACACACGATAGCCAGCCCTCATGGTGTTTGTGTTATTAAAGAAAAAAAAAATTGGGGGGCTGGCTAGAGGCAGCCGTGAACACACGATAGCCAGCCCTCATGGTGTTTGTGTTATTAAAGAAAAAAAAAATTGGGGGGCTGGCTAGAGGCAGCCGTGGACACATGATAGCCAGCCCTCATGGTGTTTGTGTTATTAAAGAAAAAAAAAATTGGGGGGCTGGCTAGAGGCAGCCGTGGACACACGATAGCCAGCCCTCATGGTGCTTGTGTTATTAAAGAAAAAAAAAATTGGGGGGCTGGCTAGAGGTAGCCGTGGATACACGATAGCCAGCCCTCATGGTGTTTGTGTTATTAAAGAAAAAAAAAAATTGGGGGGCTGGCTAGAGGCAGCCGTGAACACACGATAGCCAGCCCTCATGGTGTTTGTGTTATTAAAGAAAAAAAAAAATTGGGGGGCTGGCTAGAGGCAGCCGTGGACACACGATAGCCAGCCCTCATGGTGTTTGTGTTATTAAAGAAAAAAAAAATTAGGGGGCTGGCTAGAGGCAGCCGTGAACACACGATAGCCAGCCCTCATGGTGTTTGTGTTATTAAAGAAAAAAAATATTTGGGTGGCTGGCTAGAGGCAGCCGTGGACACACGATAGCCAGCCCTAATGGTGTTTGTGTTATTAAAGAAAAAAAAAATTGGGGGGCTGGCTAGAGGCAGCCGTGAACACACGATAGCCAGGCCTCATGGTGCTTGTGTTATTAAAGAAAAAAAAAATTGGGGGGCTGGCTAGAGGTAGCCGTGGATACACGATAGCCAGCCCTCATGGTGTTTGTGTTATTAAAGAAAAAAAAAATTGGGGGGCTGGCTAGAGGCAGCCGTGAACACACGATAGCCAGCCCTCATGGTGTTTGTGTTATTAAAGAAAAAAAAAAAATTGGGGGGCTGGCTAGAGGCAGCCGTGAACACACGATAGCCAGCCCTCATGGTGTTTGTGTTATTAAAGAAAAAAAAAATTGGGGGGCTGGCTATAGGCAGCCATGGACACATGATAGCCAGCCCTCATGGTGTTTGTGTTATTAAAGAAAAAAAAAATTGGGGGGCTGGCTAGAGGCAGCCGTGAACACACGATAGCCAGCCCTCATGGTGTTTGTGTTATTAAAGAAAAACAAAAATTGGGGGGCTGGCTAGAGGCAGCCGTGGACACACGATAGCCAGCCCTCATGGTGTTTGTGTTATTAAAGAAAAAAAAATTTGAGGGTTGGCTAGAGGCAGCCGTGGACACACGATAGCCAGCCCTCATGGTGTTTGTGTTATTAAAGAAAAAAAAAATTGGGGGGCTGGCTAGAGGCAGCCGTGAACACACGATAGCCAGCCCTCATGGTGTTTGTGTTATTAAAGAAAAAAAAAATTGGGGGGCTGGCTAGAGGCAGCCGTGGACACACGATAGCCAGCCCTCATGGTGTTTGTGTTATTAAAGAAAAAAAAAATTGGGGGGCTGGCTAGAGGCAGCCGTGAACAGACAATAGTCAGCCCTCATGGTGTTTGTGTTATTAAAGAAAAAAAAAATTGGGGGGCTGGCTGGAGGCAGCCATGGACACACGATAGCCAGCCCTCATGGTGTTTGTGTTATTAAAGAAAAAAAAAATTGGGGGGCTGGCTAGAGGCAGCCGTGGACACACGATAGCCAGCCCTCATGGTGCTTGTGTTATTAAAGAAAAAAAAAATTGGGGGGCTGGCTAGAGGTAGCCGTGGATACACGATAGCCAGCCCTCATGGTGTTTGTGTTATTAAAGAAAAAAAAAAATTGGGGGGCTGGCTAGAGGCAGCCGTGAACACACGATAGCTAGCCCTCATGGCGTTTGTGTTATTAAAGAAAAAAAAAATTGGGGGGCTGGCTAGAGGCAGCTGTGGACACACGATAGCCAGCCCTCATGGTGTTTGTGTTATTAAAGAAAAAAAAAATTAGGGGGCTGGCTAGAGGCAGCCGTGGACACACGATAGCCAGCCCTCATGGTGTTTGTGTTATTAAAGAAAAAAAAAAAATTGGGGGGCTGGCTAGAGGCAGCCGTGAACACACGATAGCCAGCCCTCATGGTGTTTGTGTTATTAAAGAAAAAAAAAATTGGGGGGCTGGCTAGAGGCAGCTGTGGACACACGATAGCCAGCCCTCATGGTGTTTGTGTTATTAAAGAAAAAAAAAATTAGGGGGCTGGCTAGAGGCAGCCGTGGACACACGATAACCAGCCCTCATGGTGTTTGTGTTATTAAAGAAAAAAAAAAATTGGGGGGCTGGCTAGAGGCAGCCGTGAACACACGATAGCCAGCCCTCATGGTGTTTGTGTTATTAAAGAAAAAAAAAATTGGGGGGCTGGCTAGAGGCAGCCGTGAACACACGATAGCCAGCCCTCATGGTGTTTGTGTTATTAAAGAAAAAAAATACTTGGGGGGCTGGCTAGAGGCAGCCGTGGACACACGATAGCCAGCCCTCATGGTGTTTGTGTTATTAAAGAAAAAAAAAATTGGGGGGCTGGCTAGAGGCAGCCGTGAACACACGATAGCCAGCCCTCATGGTGTTTGTGTTATTAAAGAAAAAAAAAAATTGGGGGGCTGGCTAGAGGCAGCCGTGGACACACGATAGCCAGCCCTCATGGTGCTTGTGTTATTAAAGAAAAAAAAAATTGGGGGGCTGGCTAGAGGTAGCCGTGGATACACGATAGCCAGCCCTCATGGTGTTTGTGTTATTAAAGAAAAAAAAAAATTGGGGGGCTGGCTAGAGGCATCTGTGAACACACGATAGCCAGCCCTCATGGTGTTTGTGTTATTAAAGAAAAAAAAAATTGGGGGGCTGGCTAGAGGCAGCCGTGAACACACGATAGCCAGCCCTCATGGTGTTTGTGTTATTAAAGAAAAAAAATATTTGGGGGGCTGGCTAGAGGCAGCCGTGGACACACGATAGCCAGCCCTCATGGTGTTTGTGTTATTAAAGAAAAAAAAAATTGGGGGGCTGGCTAGAGGCAGCCGTGAACACACGATAGCCAGCCCTCATGGTGTTTGTGTTATTAAAGAAAAAAAAAATTGGGGGGCTGGCTAGAGGCAGCCGTGGACACACGATAGCCAGCCCTCATGGTGTTTGTGTTATTAAAGAAAAAAAAAATTGGGGGGCTGGCTAGAGGCAGCCGTGGACACACGATAGCCAGCCCTCATGGTGTTTGTGTTATTAAAGAAAAAAAAAATTGGGGGGCTGGCTAGAGGCAGCCGTGGACACACGATAGCCAGCCCTCATGGTGTTTGTGTTATTAAAGAAAAGAAAAATTGGGGGGCTGGCTAGAGGCAGCCGTGGACACACGATAGCCAGCCCTCATGGTGTTTGTGTTATTAAAGAAAAAAAAAATTGGGGGGCTGGCTAGAGGCAGCCGTGGACACACGATAGCCAGCCCTCATGGTGCTTGTGTTATTAAAGAAAAAAAAAATTGGGGGGCTGGCTAGAGGTAGCCGTGGATACACGATAGCCAGCCCTCATGGTGTTTGTGTTATTAAAGAAAAAAAAAAATTGGGGGGCTGGCTAGAGGCATCCGTGAACACACGATAGCCAGCCCTCATGGTGTTTGTGTTATTAAAGAAAAAAAAAATTGGGGGGCTGGCTAGAGGCAGCCGTGGACACACGATAGCCAGCCCTCATGGTGTTTGTGTTATTAAAGAAAAAAAAAATTGGGGGGCTGGCTAGAGGCAGCCGTGGACACACGATAGCCAGCCCTCATGGTGTTTGTGTTATTAAAGAAAAAAAAAATTGGGGGGCTGGCTAGAGGCAGCCGTGGACACACGATAGCCAGCCCTCATGGTGCTTGTGTTATTAAAGAAAAAAAAAATTGGGGGGCTGGCTAGAGGTAGCCGTGGATACACGATAGCCAGCCCTCATGGTGTTTGTGTTATTAAAGAAAAAAAAAAATTGGGGGGCTGGCTAGAGGCATCCGTGAACACACGATAGCCAGCCCTCATGGTGTTTGTGTTATTAAAGAAAAAAAAAATTGGGGGGCTGGCTAGAGGCAGCCGTGGACACACGATAGCCAGCCCTCATGGTGTTTGTGTTATTAAAGAAAAAAAAATTGGGGGGCTGGCTAGAGGCAGCCGTGGACACACGATAGCCAGCCCTCATGGTGTTTGTGTTATTAAAGAAAAAAAAAATTGGGGGGCTGGCTAGAGGCAGCCGTGAACAAAATGCTTCATTTCTGCATCGTGGTTACATAGCCTTAGTGTTATTAAAGCAAAAAAAATTTGAGAGTTGGCTATATACATTATATGCCCAATATGAGGGCTGGATGCAGGTAATCCAGGACAACCAGCAGCCAGCTCTCATGCTTGCGTGCACATTAGAAAGAGAAACATTGCCATCTGGTGTTTTTACAATCCTAAAATAAAAAATTAAAAAGTTGGACAACATTGCCACCCGGTGGAGTTTCCTCAGAACACACAATGTCAACAAAAAAGTCAATGAGGGCTGGCTATTGGTCAATCAGGTAAGTGATTTAGCCAACCCTAATGTTACATTTTTTTGCATTTTTATTGCGTATACCCCCTCAGGAGCGATATTTCAGGCCGCAGAGCGCGCAGTTTCGAGCAAAAATTTTGCCTTAACCCTGAAAAAAATTTAGCGCATCCCACCGCGTGCGTAAGCGTCCCAAATGCCAAAAAACAAATTTCCCCCATCAGTCCCTATATATTACTATAGTACAGAAGGTCATACTACCATATTGACTCTTTAGTCCAGTTCCAATGTATCAAGGTCAAGCCTGTTGCCCAAATGCAACAGATGTTGCATTCCGGCAACAAAAGTCGGCCATGTTGTGTCCCGTTTGCAACAAAAGGTCATCCTTTGTTGCCTTTCGGCAACATTTAAGGTCAAGCCTGTTGCAAACGGGACACGAAGCCTCTGATTTTGACCAAAGGTGCACCTCATCATCACAACTCCAAGTCAATAACACTTCTGTGAAATCTACCTGTCCAGTTATGAAGCAACACGGATTGTGAATCAATTTCTCCTGCTGTTGTGCAAATGGAGCAGACAACTGGTAGAAATGATAGGCAATTAGCCAGATACCCCCTATAAAGGAGTGGTTCTGCAGGTGGTGACCACAGACCATTTCTCTGTTCTCATTCTTTTTGGCTGATGTTTTGGTCACTTTTTCATTTTGCCATTGCTCTCACCCCTAGAGGTACATTAGCATTAGGCAGTGTCTACAGTACAACCCATAGAAGTTGCTCAGGTAGTGCCGTTCATCCAGGATGGCACATCAGTGCGAGCTGTGGCAAGAAGTGTAGCTGTGTCTGTCAGCACAGTGTCCAGAGCATGGAGCAGATACCAGGAGATGTGCAGGGAGCCATAGGAGGGCAACAACCCAGCAACAGGACCGTTACCTCCTCCTTTGTGCAAGGAGGAACAGGAGGAGCACTGCCAGAGCCCTGCAAAATGACCTCCAGCTGGCCACAAATGTGCATGTGTCTGCACAAACGGTTAGAAACCGACTCCATGAGGGTGGTATGAGGGCCCGATGTCCACAGATGGGGGTTGTGCTCACAGCCCAACACCGAGCAGGACGCTTGACATTTGCCACAGAACACCAGGATTGGCAAAGTCGCCACTGGTGCCCTCTGCTCTTCACAGATGAAAGCTCAGTATTGTGTGTGGCCTCCACGTGCCTGTATGACCTCCCTACAACGCCTGGGCATGCTCCTGATGAGGTTGCGGATGGTCTCCTGTGGGATCTCCTCCCAGACCTAGACTAAAGCATCAGCCAACTCCTGAACAGTCAGTGGTGCAACGCGACGTTGGTGGATGTGACTCGCCCCCTGGGCCATGGGGTACTCGTATCCGGGCAGTAGGGGAACGATGGGAGTAGTAGTGGCAACCCGGTTTCGTGGCTCAGGGTGGTCAGGCCAGTGGTAGTCCGTTATGTGCTGATGTTTATGTCCGACTACGCCACCCGTGGATTTGCGGTTATTAGGAACCGCCGCTGCATGCCGACCGCTGGGGCTGATGAGGTGTGCAGCTAGGGTAGTGTGACTCCCCACGGGAAGAGTACGGCCCCAGGGCAGTATAGTGGATGGTGGGAGTGATGGTGGTGAGAGTCCCAGTGCTGATAGTGCTGGAGAAGCAAGGAGCACACAGACAACAGGTTGCAGTCCAGGGTCTTTACTAGAACAGGTAAATTGACCCATAAACAGTCCCGGCTAGGAGGGGGACCTGGATGTCTGAGAGCAACGGGGAAATTGGCCCTGGTCAGGGTGAGGGTGTAGGCCACCGTGCTTTCTGCGCTCCTTCTGGCTATCTCCTCCTGATAGGGTAACAGCCCACGTTTCCAAGCTTTCTGTGTATTCTCGCCTGTATGGCCTGCGACGTGGGTTCCTTTCTGCTCCCAGCCTTGTAGGGCTTTACTGGTACCTTCTGTTGTGGCAGGGCCTCCAGGCTTCTTAGGCCAAGGAATATACAGTCCCCTGCGGACTGGTTCTCTGCTGGGGGATGTGGAATCCTCTCAGCCTCAGACACCAAAGTCTGGTAAATTAAGTCCTCTTTCTGCCAAGACAGGCTCTCTTCGCCTCTTGTCTCTGGCTTGTGGCTCTCCTCCTGCCACACTTCCTCTTAGGTGCAGTGCAACTGTCTGTCCCTGTTCTGCTCTGGGACAAGTCTCAATGCTGAGACAGGCCATCCAGTTCTCTCTAACCCTGCCCCCAGCACCAGCTTTTATAGGGGCAGCCTGCTCCCCCTACTGGCCTGAGACAGGAGGCATTGCATGCTAATGTTCCCCTGACTAGAGAACCTCCCCCTTGCTCTCAGACACAGCTTTAATACATTTTGTGGCATCCAGGCCAGGGTGACACATTCCCCCCTAGTGAAATTTAGTACTCCGGGACTAAACAATAAACAAAGACAATAAAACATTAATAGACATTAATAGACAGACGACGCACAAATTGAGTTCTTAAGGTCACAGTGTGGCCTGTGACCGGGTGTCCATATCACCAATACAACGGGGAGCCTTAACCAGGTGGGGGTCTGTCCTACCCCAAGTCCTTCACAGTCTTAGTTCATTCCTTGGTTAGGCTCCGAACGCAGTCCATACCAGGTCCCGGTTATAAAAAGTCCATAACCTGTGAGTCCTTACAGTAACTGCAAGAAACTGAAACACGGAATTACCAAACATGCATGTAACTTTGCAAACAATTCAACATTTGGCAACAAGGTTATTTACAATTTTAGTGCGCTCTATATTCTCCAGCGAGCGGGTATCAGCCCCTTTGTGCTCCTGGTTGACCTACGTAGCCCACTGTCTGGTGGTGGACCAACCTGGCTTTCCCCACTAGCGTTAGGGGTACAGCTACCAGCTGGGTGTACAGGTAGGGAAGGCAGCTGTCTGTGGGTCCTTTGGCTTACCGCAGGCATGGCAGGCTCACTGTCAGCAGAGGGTTGACTCTCCTGGGCTGCTGGTACAGGCTCTTCTGCCTCTGGAACCGCTTGCTCCTCTTCACCTTCCGGCTCTGGTGTTGGTTGTTGCTGTGCCGGTTGCAGGAAATGCAGGACGGGTACCACTATGGCATCATTTATGCGAGTCCAGGACTGAGGGAACTCTCCGAGAACGGTGCTGATCAGTTCTTCCTTGTCCTCTGCGGGTTCAAGGTCACTCTGATCCTCTTCTGCACTACGGAGTTGCTCGGGGCATCTTTTGAGATGGTCTCTGGAGACGGTACTAGTGGTTTCTCCTCCGTCCTTGGTGATCACGCACACCTTCGGGTTGTCGTGATCAGACTGCAGTACGGTGTAGGGTTCCCTTTCCCACTGGTCGTCCAACTTGTGAAGCCTTCTTTTTCGCTTTAGGACTTGCTCACCAGGTTCTAGGGGACCAGCAGGGGCGTGTTGGTTGAAGAGTTTTTCTTGCCTCTCTCTCACCTGGGCCAGGCTCTTCTCCACAGTCTACTGCACCTTCTTGTACTGCAGTTGCTTTTCCGTATCCCAGTCCGCATCCGGGGAGGTGTCCTCAGGCGTTAGGACTCCCATCTCCAGGTCTATAGGCAGCTTACCCGGTCTGGGTCGCATCAGGTAAGCCGGGGTGCAGTTGGTAGCATTCACCGGGATATGATTGTATAAGTCTATCAGGTCCGGCAGTTTTTCTGGCCACAGGCTGCGCTCCTCCAGGGGCAACGTCTTCAGGAGATCAATGACTATATTGTTCATCTTCTCACACATCCCGTTGGTTTGTGGGTGGTAAGGCGTTGTCCGAATCTTCTTACAGCCATAGAGGTTGCCGAACTCCTGGAAGATTTCAGCCTCGAACGCTGGACCCTGGTCTGTCAGGACCTGTTCCGGATACCCGTGTGGACGGCAGAAATATTGCTGGAAGGCTCTGGCCGCTGTTTGGGCTGTCAAGTCTTTTACTGGGACCACCACTAGAAAACGGGAATAGTGGTCCACGATTGTCAGGGCATAGATGTATCCTGACCGGCTGGGAGCCAATTTGACATGGTCCAGAGCTACCAGCTCAAGAGGCTGCGTGGTGACGATGGGCCTCAAGGGTGTCTTCTGGCTGGTGCGGTCCTTCCTCCTTAGGTGACAAGGGCCACAGTCTCTGCACCATTTTTCTACAGCTCCTCTCATGCCGACCCAAAAGAACCTTCCTCTTAGTAGGAACTCCAGTTTCTTCCAACCGAACCGATGTGTCCCGCTCTGTCATGGTAAGCCCCCAGGACCATAGCTGCATCCCGCCTTGGGACCACGACTTGCCAGGTCAGCTCGTGCGTACGGTGGTTGACAATCCTTCTGCACAACTTGCCTTCGTAGAGGAACAGCTTGCTCTTCTCTTTCCATAGCTGCTTGGCTTCCTCTGGAGCATCCGGATCTATGCGGGCATCTTCCTGGGTCAGCAGATCTTTCACCAGGCGGATGGCAGGGTCACTATCTTGGGTCTCGGCCCAGCTGTGTTGAGGTAGGGGATTTATCATCACGGTTGTTAGATCCTCCTCCTTCACGCGGTGGGAGTATTGAGCAGCTCCATACCGGTGAAACGCGGGGAGTTCTACCTCCTCCAGCTCTTCTGGGTCTTCGTCACCTTCAGATAAGTGAGGCATCCTCGATAGGGCGTCAGCGTTGGCATTGGTTTTGCCGGCCCGGTACTTGATCAGTCATAGTTGGAGAGACGGGCCATCCACCGCTGTTCTAGGGCACCCAGTCTTGCATTGTCCAGGTGTGTCAACGGGTTGTTGTCCGTGTACACGGTGAACTTTGCGGAGGCCAGGTAATGCTTGAAGCGTTCCGTCACGGCCCACACCACCGCCAAGAATTCTAGCTTGAAGGAGCTGTAATTCTCCGGGTTCCTCTTGGTGGGTCTCAGCTTCCGGCTGGCGTACGCGATCACCCTTTCTCTGCCCTGTTGGTTTTGGAACAGTACGGCTCCCAGTCCCACATTACTGGCATCTGTGTGGAGAATGAAAGGCTGGCCATAATCAGGGTAGGCCAGGATCTCGTCCCCTGTGAGGGCCATCTTTAGCTGGCGGAAGGACTCCTCTTCCGGTTTATCCCACTTGAAGGGCGGCTTTTGGCTCCTGGACTTAGACTGTCCGATCAGGAGGTCCTGCATAGGAGCTGCCATCTTAGTGAACCCGGGGATGAACCTTCGGTAGTAGCCTACCAACCCGAGAAACTGTCTCACCTCTTTGATGTTCGAGGGGCTTGGCCAGCTCTTGATTGCCGTGACCTTGTCAGGGTCGGGGGCCACTCCTTCCGCGCTTACCACGTGCCCTAGGTACTGGTCCTTTGGTTTCAGCAGGTGACACTTCGATGGTTTCACCTTCAGGCCATAGCCTGCCAGGGCTTCGAACACCTCGGCCAGGTGCTTTAGGTGGTCCTCGTAGGTCTTCGAATAGACGATCACGTCGTCCAGGTAAAGGAGGACCGTCTCGAAGTTTCGGTGCCCTAGACATCATTCCATCAGCCTCTGGAAGGTCCCTGGTGCGTTGCAGAGCCCGAAGGGCATACAGTTGAACTCACTCAGTCCCATCGGGGTGGTGAAGACAGTCTTCTCCTTGTCAGCCTCTGCCACAGGAACCTGCCAGTACCCGCTAGTAAGGTCCAAAGTAGAAAAGAAGTTAGCAGATTTTAGTGCGGCTAAAGACTCCTCTATTCTAGACAGCGGATATGCGTCTTTGTGGGTGATACGGTTGATTTGTCTATAGTCCACGCACATTCTCATGGTGCCGTCTTTCTTTTTGACCAGAACCAAGGGGGCTGCCCAGGGGCTACAGCTGTCTCTAATAACCCCAGCTTCTTTCATCTCTCTTAGCATGCCCTTTGCGTTCTGATAATGTGCAGGGGGTACAGGTCTGTGCCTCTCTTTTATTGGTGGGTGGCTCCCTGTGGGGATGTGGTGTTCTATCCCTTTTACTCTGCCGAAGTCTAGCGGGTGCTTACTAAAGACTCTCTCGTACTCCTGTACCACCCGGTAGACTCCTTGTTTTTGGTGCAGGGGAGTGGAGTCAGCACCCACATGGAGTTTCTGGCACCAGTCCTCCTTTTGTTTCTGGGAGCCATTACCCTCCGCCTGAGGAGATGGAGGCAAGGGTTCCACGGCCCTGATAGCTTTGTGTTCGACAACAAACAGTTTGGCGAGTGTAGCGTACCTGGGTAAGTGTACTTCCCTCTCCCCAATGTTGAGGATGCGGACGGGCACCCTCCCATGACGGACATCAACCACCCCCCGGGCTGTCAAAATGGTGGGCCTGCTGTCTGAGTACACGGGTTCTACCATGGCTTGGTAGTCTCTACCTCTCAACCCGATTGCAGTCCGACACCAGATCATCATTTCACTTTTGGGAGGCATGGAAATGGGGAATGGGTCACTCAGTCTTACGCTACCGATCTCACCACCAGACAGTTCTACCTGCTGCCGTCTCATCAGGGCTTTTATCTCCTTGTTGAGGACTCTCTGTTGGCTGGAACTAGCATTCACCGCCACCTGTTGTAGAATTACAATTACCTCTGAAAGACAATTTTCAATTACGTTAGTACCCACAGTTATTTTAGGGTGACTTTCACGACGGTCAATGTCCACAATAATCACCCCCTGTGCCGGCAGTTCAACTTTACCAATTTTAATGGTCATCTCCTTGAACCCCATCTGCGGCACGGGTAAGCCATTACTGGCGATGATGCTCAAGTTATTGTCTGGATACCGTGTGATATCAGCATCAGTCCAATACTGCTTAAAAAGTACATAAGGGATAGTGGTTACTTGTGACCTATTATCCAGCAAGGCGCTCATGGGGATACCGTCCAGCACCATGGGTAAAACCGGGCGCCCCCCAACGTACTTATTACGCCAATTGTAAGGGCCTGGTGATCTTATGCCTGGGGGTTGGCCCTTTGCCCCAGGTTGGACCCTTTTAAATTACAGTACCTGGAAATGTGTCCGGGCTGGTTGCATCGACGGCAAATGGGCTGTCCATCCTCTGCGTAGCGGTCTGTGGGCCTCCCTCGGAACGACGGGATCCTCCTCTGTCGACGCCACGGGACATCCTCCGGACTTGAAGCCAGCTCGATGGGTCTTGGCGGGTCCACTTGCAACGCCTGGACGGTCCTGGTCAATGCCGCGACGCTCCTGGTCAGCTCCTGGACTTGGTGGTGCAGGTCTTTCGACGGGGCTTGGTTCAGAGCCTGTGCATCAGCCCCCACGGGATCCATAGAGGAGGGCGCCGCCTCCTGGTGGTTGGTGAGAGCAGGGCGCCGGGGGGTTATAGCGCCACTGGTTGCAGATTCACGGAGCACCCTTATGGCCCTGTCCTTAAATTGGGCAAAGGTTAGGTCGGGGTTCTGAAAGAACATGAGACGCAGTTGGGCCCTGTGGGCGCTAGACAGCAGACCTTCTATGAATTGTTCTGTTAGCAGCTTATCCGTTTCCTGCACACTGCCAGGGTCAGTTTGTTGAATAGCCCTCAAGGCTTCCTGCAGATTTAGGGCATAGTCTCTGATGCTGTCCTGTGCCCGCTGCTTACATCCATAGAACCTCATTTTAATCTCAGCGGAGGTACGTGTGTCAAAGGTACCCCGCAGCCGGGCCAGAATACCCTTCACAGTCCTTTTATCCTCAGTGGGCCATGATTTTACCTCCCTTTGGGCTGCGCCAGTTAACTGCCCTGTCAATATGCTGACCTTCTGTTCCTCTGTCAGGGGGTAAACGTGGAACAAACTGTATAGCCTTTCCTTGAAGTCAGTTAGGGCATGGGGCTCCCCTGAGTATTTGGGCAGCTAGGCCGCTCCAGGGATGTAGGGCAGGGAAAAGGGCATCACCGCTGCTGCAGCTGTGTTGGTGGTAGTGGGCGCCTCTGTGTCCGACATCTTCCTCCCCCCTAGTTAAGCGTGGCCTACCTTCCGACGATCCTCTTCTGTAGGCCGCGGCTCCGCTGCTGCTGCTCTGGACGAGGACCTTGCGTCGCGTCCTGATGACGTCAGCGTCGCTCTCTCTCCCTTCCAGGACCTTGCGCAACGTCGGTGCGTGGGGCGGAGCTTCGGATCTCGCGCGGTTTTGAAGTCCACGCCCCTCTTCTTCCCGCGCGGCGTCCTGAAGATGGCGTCCGATGGCGAGAAACAGCTGCGGATGGCGGGAAGACGGCAGAAGACGGCGGGAAACAGTCCAAGATGGCGTCTGATGGCGGGAATCGGCTCCGGATGGCGGGAAACGACTCCGGACGGCGGGAAACTTCGCCACAGGTAAGTCACAAAAGTCTTTTTCAGGCACGCAGTACCCGGTGGTTGCGGGCATGAAATCCTGCCGACTACGCCAAAGCTGACTCGCCCCTTGGGCCGTGGGGCACTCGGATCCGGGCAGTCTGGGAACGATGGGAGTAGTAGTGGCAACCCGGTTCCGTGGCTCAGGGTGGTCAGGCCAGTGGTAGTCCGTTATGTGCTATTGATTATGTCCGACTACGCCACCCGTGGATTGCGGTTATTAGGAACCGCCGCTGCATGCCGACCCCTGGGGCTGATGAGGTGTGCAGCTAGGGTAGTGTGACTCCCCACGGGAAGAGTGCGGCCCCAGGGCAGTATAGTGGATGGTGGGAGTGATGGTGGTGAGAGTCCCAGTGCTGATAGTGCTGGAGAAGCAAGGAGCACACAGACAACAGGTTGCAGTCCAGGGTCTTTACTAGAACAGGTAAATTGACCCATAAACAGTCCCGGCTAGGAGGGGGACCTGGATGTCTGAGAGCAACGGGGAAATTGGCCCTGGTCAGGGTAAGGGTGTAGGCCTACCGTGCTTTCTGCGCTCCTTCTGGCTATCTCCTCCTGATAGGGTAACAGCCCACGTTTCCAAGCTTTCTGTGTATTCTCGCCTGTATGGCCTGCGACGTGGGTTCCTTTCTGCTCCCAGCCTTGTACGGCTTTACTGGTCCCTTCTGTTGTGGCAGGGCCTCCAGGCTTCTTAGGCCAAGGAATATACAGTCCCCTGCGGACTGGTTCTCTGCTGGGGGATGTGGAATCCTCTCAGCCTCAGACACCAAAGTCTGGTAAATTAAGTCCTCTTTCTGCCAAGACAGGCTCTCTTCGCCTCTTGTCTCTGGCTTGTGGCTCTCCTCCTGCCACACTTCCTCTTAGGTGCAGTGCAACTGTCTGTCCCTGTTCTGCTCTGGGACAAGTCTCAATGCTGAGACAGGCCATCCAGTTCTCTCTAACCCTGCCCCCAGCACCAGTTTTTATAGGGGCAGCCTGCTCCCCCTACTGGCCTGAGACAGGAGGCATTGCATGCTAATGTTCCCCTGACTAGAGAACCTCCCCCTTGCTCTCAGACACAGCTTTAATACATTTTGTGGCATCCAGGCCAGGGTGACACAGATGGAGCGAGACATGATGTCCCAGATGTGCTCAATCGGATTCAGGTCTGGGGAACAGGCGGGCCAGTCCATAGCTTCAATGCCTTCACCTTGCAGAAACTGCTGACACACTCCAGCCACATGAGGTCTAGCAATGTCCTGCATACTGCATAAGGGGCATAATGGGGGCATTACACTGTGTGGGGGCATAATACATACTACATAAGGGGCATAATGGGGGCATTAAACTTTTTGGGGCATCATACATACTGCATAAGGGGCATAATGGGGGCAATACACTGTGTGGGGGCATCATACATACTGCATAAGGGGCATAATGGGGGCATTACATTGTGTGGTAGCATCATACATCTTGTATAAGGGGCATAATGGGGGCATTACACTGTGTGGGAGCATCATACATACTGCATGAGGGGCATAATGGTGGCATACACTGTGTGGTGCATCATACATACTGTATAAGGGGCATAATGGGGGCATTACACTGTGTGGGGCATCATATATACTGTATAAGGGGCATAATGGGGCATTACACTGTGTGGGGGCATCATACATACTGCATAAGGGGCATAATGGGGGCATTACACTGTGTGGGGGCATCATACATACTGCATAAGGAGCATAATGGGGGCATTACACTGTGTGGGGGCATCATGTATACTGCATAAGGGGCATAATGGGGGCATTACACTGTGTGGGGGCATCATACATCCTGCATAAGGGGCATAATGGGGGCATTACACTGTGTGGGGGGCATCATACATCCTGCATAAGGGGCATAACACTGTGTGGGGGCATCATACATCCTGCATAAGGGGCATAATGGGGGCATTACACTGTGTGGGGGGCATCATACATACTGCATAAGGGGCATAATGGGGGCATTACACTGTGTGGGGGCATCATACATCCTGCATAAGGGGCATAATGGGGGCATTACACTGTGTGGGGGCATCATGCATCCTGCATAAGGGGTATAATGGGGGCATTACACTGTGGGGGGCATCATGCATCCTACATAAGGGGCATAATGGGGGCATTACACTGTGTGGGGGCATCATACATACTGCATAAGGGGTATAATGGGGGCATTACACTGTGGGGGGCATCATGCATCCTACATAAGGGGCATAATGGGGGCATTACACTGTGTGGGGGCATCATACATTCTGTATAAGGGGCATAATGGGGGCATTACACTGTGGGGCCAGTAAAGGGGCCCTTTACTATGAGAACAATACGTTTCCTCCCTTCCTGTCTCCATAGTTGGGTCGTATGTATCTATTACAGGAAACAGAACAAAAACCTTATGATTCTTATAAAGGGGCAACACAAGACCCCAAAAGAGTCTCTGTGCTCAAGGGGTTAATGCCCCCTGCGCCCAGTAATGGGGGATCCCCACATACCTCCACCTGCAGAGCCGCCACCACATATATGGCTGCTCTGTGCGCACAGGAGCTGTGATGAGGTCACAGGAGGGGAAGAGTCAGGGGTCACATGATCAGGGGCCTCAGTGGATGTGTGACACCCCAGGGGTCTGGTTGCCACAGTGATAGAGATATTATGTCTGAGAGCAGGTGGGAGGTCCTTTGGTCAGGGATCCTGTGCATGCCACACCTCCTGCCCAGTCTTGGGAGGGGAAGGACTTCCCCTATATAAACCTGGGGCTGAGGCAGGGTAGGGAGTTCTGAGAGGAGAAGACAGGGAGCAGAGCTGCTCTAT
Organism: Phyllobates terribilis; assembly: GCF_046119375.1. Classification (NCBI taxonomy): domain Eukaryota; kingdom Metazoa; phylum Chordata; class Amphibia; order Anura; family Dendrobatidae; genus Phyllobates; species Phyllobates terribilis. Next base: position 79,554 of record NW_027364377.1, read on the forward strand.
GGGCTCTGCTCCACAGGCAGGCCCTGTCCAGGGGCCTGAGCCTGGAGTCAAGGAGAGTAGAGACAAGAAACAGTCATATGAAGAAACAGCAGAAGCTCAGTGGGGGCAATACTAATACGAGTCAGGGGCTGGCAGCTGCAGAGCTCGCCCTGACTGAGAAGCTTTCTTACCGGACCCGGCGTCCGAGGCTGTGGGGACTAACTCTTACCCAGCAGCAGAAGCCGACCGGCAGGGGATTTCAGGTCCTCAGGCCCAGAAACCCGAAGGCACGGTCACACGCGTGGGACCAGCACCGCCATCGTGGAGCGGAAGCCATTAGAAGGCCCCGAGTCACCGGCCATACGGGTGAGCACCACACGGTACACTCAGGGACGTGGGCTACTTATATCCGCTTCTAGCAAGATAGCCAGAAGAGTACAGTCAGTTTGGGAGGCCTACAACTCCGCCTGGCCAGGGGAGATCCCATCTGCTCAAGGACTGACCAGGCCCCGTTCGCTAGCAAGTACTCCGGGAGGGTCTATCGTTGTTACCAGTAAAGACCCTGAATTACACCGCACCGTCTCTGAGTGGTTCCTGCTACCCCCATTTTCCACGTCGGCTGCCCTGAGGCCATACCCCTCCCGTTGGGGGTTATACTATCACGCTGCACAATTCTACACCGGCCTCAGCGGTCTGCCCTGCAGCGGCAGCTCCATAGCTGCAAATCAACGGGTGGCGTAGTCGACACTCAAATAACATCTATCAAGACTGCCACACACTGAGTTGACTCCCTGGGCACGGACCGGGTCCCCGCCACTCGGAGACTACAACCCTCATCTGATCCGGTTCCGGGTAAGCCCCGTGCGCGAGACGCTGCGCGACACAGCAGGCCCAGGGGCGCGTCAGATGCAGGACTCTGCTGTGCTGGTTGTCATGGTGCTGGATGAGCTGAAGTTTATGTGTGGGGTCAGGAGTAGTGTTGAGCGATACCTTCCGATATCGGGAAATATCGTATCAGATTGGATAGGACCGATACCCAAAAGTATCGGATATCGCCGATTCCGATACCGGAAACCAATGCAAGTCAATGGGACACTAATATCGGAAAGCCATCCCAGCGTGAGAGAATTCTCCTGATTGTTTAATAGCCGGTGGGCGGTAAAAAGCCGCCGGCTTTTAAACAATCACACAGCCCCATACTGCTTCCCCGCAGCCTCCCACCCCGATCCTGCGCTCCCCCCGCCACCTCCCATCCCGATCGTAAGTTAGGACCGGGCGGGGAGCGCAGCACCAAGGAGCAGGGAGCGAAGGACCCGGGCGGGGAAGCCGGCAGTGAAAAGACTACACCGCCGGCTTTCCCGTTCTGTGCTGCGCTCTCCCGCCGGTTATTTCAAATGAACAGCTGAGGTATCAGGTGATGCTGATCAGCTGTTCATTTGAAGTAGCCGCGGTGCCCTCAGAGGGTTCATGTGAGTTCATGCTTCACTGCATGAACTCACATGAACTTTCCCACGGCCGCACAGGTCAGCCTCACCTCCCAGACCATCAGACCCATCATGATTGGTGTGTGCGCAGGTGTCTGTGCGATGTGTGCGGGTGTGTGCGCGATGTCTGCGGGTGTCTGCGTGCAGGCAGACATAGGCTAATGTGACACTACTACTCCCATCGGCCTATGTCTGTCCCCCGTCCACTTGTGCCAGCAGGATCAGCTCGATGGGAGCAGTAGCTATTTTAGCTGCCCCATATGTTATTTTTGCCCCTATACATCTTTTATGTTTTTAGGCCCCCCATATATTTTTTTTGTTTTTGGTCCCCAATAAATTTTAAATACATTTTTCATTGGTGGCCAGTGGTTACCTAAAATAAATTAGTTCATACATTACCTGTCCCCGCCGATCGCCACCTAAAATAAAGTAAAAAATAAAAAACTACACCTATACTCACCTAGACACCTAATTCCCCGAAGCCATCGATCTCCTGTAATAAAATATAAAATAATAAACCACAACCTTATCCTTACCCCTCCGTAGTAGTCCACGAGTGTCCCACGAAGATCTCCAGTTTAGAGCAGCCACATAAAATGTGACCGCTCTAAACCACTGCCGCCGCTAGAATGACGGGGCCGTAAAGCAGCCCCATCATTGCATAAACCGGTGTCTAGGTGAGTATAGGTGTAGTTTTTTATTTTTTACTTTATTTTAGGTGGCGATCAGGTAATGTATGAACTAATTTATTTTAGGTAACCACTGGCCACCAATGAAAAATGTATTTAAAATTTATTGGGGACCAAAAACAAAAAAAATATATGGGGGGCCTAAAAACATAAAAGATGTATAGGGGCAAAAATAACATATGGGGCAGTTTAAATAGCAGGATCAGGCTGATGGGAACTACTGCTCCCATCGAGCTGATCCTGCTGGCACGAGTGGACGGGGGACAGACAAAGGCCGATGTGAGTAGTAGTGTCACATCGGCCTATGTCTGCCTGCACGCAGACACCCGCAGACATCGCGCACACACCCGCACACATCGCACAGACACCCGCGCACACTCCAATCATGATGGGTCTGATGGTCTGGGAGGTGAGGCTGACCTGTGCGGCCGTGGGAAAGTTCATGTGAGTTCATGCAGTGAAGCATGAACTCACATGAACCCTCTGAGGGCACCGCAGCTACTTCAAATGAACAGCTGATCAGCATCACCTGATACCTCAGCTGTTCATTTGAAATAACCGGCGGGAGAGCGCAGCACAAAACGGGAAAGCCGGCGGTGAAGTCTTTTCCCTGCCGGCTTCCCCGCCTGGGTCCTTCGCTCCCTGCTCCTTGGTGCTGCGCTCCCCGCCCGGTCCTAACTTACGATCGGGATGTGAGGTGGCGGGGGGAGCGCAGGATCGGGGTGGGAGGCTGCGGGGAAGCAGTATGAGGCTGTGTGATTGTTTAAAAGCCGGCGGCTTTTTACCGCCTGCCGGCTTTTAAACAATCAGAAGAATTCTCTCACGCTGGGATGGCATTCCGATATTAGCGTCCCATTGACTTGCATTGGTTTCCGGTATCGGAATCGGCGATATCCGATACTTTTTGGGTATCGGTCCGATCCAATCCGATCCGATATTTCCCGATATCGGAAGGTATCGCTCAACATTAAGTAATACATAAGAATAATATGTACTATGTCTGACCACTACAAACACTCATCTGAACTGGTCCAAGTGCTGTCAGGTTTTTTCACGGGCAGCACTTAGACAATACGGTCGTGTGAATATAGGCTTATGATGCATCTGGTAATAAACATGTTAAGGATGGGCCGCTACTCATGGGCCACTGCTGTGTGCTTGCCCCCCAGGCTAAAATGTGCCAGCCAGCCCCTGCTGCACCGGGTGCCAGAAAACCTAGATACACCTTTGGAATAGGTATCCTGCAAAGTAAGGATGGGGTTTGGTGTTTTTAAATGATTTTATTGACTCTGTGCATTTATATTTTGTATCAATAATATGATATGGTTATATATATCTTCTGGATATCAGGAGGGCTTATCCCTGTGCCTTGACTCTCTCCTTCTCCTTCGATGTCCTGTATAGGCCAAAAAAAACTACGCGTTTCGAGGACTCACAGTTCCTCTTCGTCAGCTTCTCGCTGGTAGTCAAACTGGTAACCTAATAAAGTCCAAACGCCCCCCGCAAAGATAATACAACCAAAGAAATGGAGGAAGATCCAATACTAACAAGACGGTGCAAAAGGACATATGGAGGTGCAATACAACTAAGATAGAATTCCAATAAGAATAGACTGTGTGTGAAAAAAATAATAATAAAAAAGACTTTGTTCAAACTTTCACAATTAGTTAAAAATGAATAAAAATTATATACTTATATTTCTGATGGCTATAAAAAACAGTCTGTTAATCAGTGTATATTACCAGGATAGTATAAATTCGGCACTTAGTACCATCCAGAGATAAAAAGGAAAAAATGAAGGAGAAAAATAAAAACATTATATAGTATCTCCAATAGGGGTATCAATGTATAGAAACAAATACATATATAAAATAGGTGGATTCAAAGGAATATATCCAAAAGACATATTATATTGATAAAATATAAGGAGGTTCATAAAAGTGCAATGTAAATGTTCAATTGGTACTGGGATAAAAAATACATACAGTATATACCGCTGCGAGTTGAAGGCATACAGCTGACTCTCGTGATTAAGGCCCTTCAGAGCCAAGCTATTTAATGTGAAGATCCATTTGGATTCCATCCGCGACATTAATCTCAGGTAATCACCTCCCCTCCATTTTCTGGGGACTAATCGGATCCCACAAAACTTAGTGTCCTTATAAGATTGGTTGTGGAACTTCCGGTAGTGCCGGGACAGTGGATGCCCTTCAAAACCTTCATTCATGTTGATAAAGTGTTCCTTCAGCCTTTTGATAACTTGCGCTTTGTACAGACATCTCCTCCTGCCAAGGCATAAAAAGGGCGTGGCTTGGGGTGTGGATAGGGGCGTGGCCAGACTACGCGTGCCGCATGGTTTCGCCCTCTTTCTAGTCCTCATAGGTTGGCGGTATGCTTGTACTGAGCAGATCTGGGATATCAGTGATTAGGTCCCATATTGTGCACTGTAAGGTCTGGAAAAGCTCCTTCTATCCGTCTCTGTAGCACCAGAGGAAGAACAGAGGGGAAAAGACAGGATTTTCTACATGTCGCGTTATGTAGATGTTCTGCAGATTTATCACAACCGTCCACAAGAAGAAACTGCCATCACAGAGCCGCCTTTAGCTGTTGGAAAAGTTTAAACTTAGTTTTGAATAGTTGCTATAGCCAACAAGGACTTTCTATTTATGCTGGGTCACATGATGCTGGTGCTGGGTGATGTCATGTGACGGAATGTTGTGGGTGATGATGTCACAGAGGGCGTTGTGATGTCACCCTTGGGGTATATAAGGGGGCTCCATCCACCTGGAGCTCATATCTCATTGGCCATATCTTGGTGCTGAGATACCCCCTGGAGACAATGAGGATCGCCATATTGTTTCTGTGCTGTACCCTGTTCTACCCTGTGAATTACCATAGGCTGCCGGTGAGTACCTGTCTATTATTACATATGGAGGACGTTTAGAATCAGCTGCGGCAGGGGAAGGGGATGGGGAGGGGGGTCCTGTAAGAATTTACCTGCGGGAATAAGAGGTTATGGCAGGGAAAGGAGCTTAGGAAGTGACAGTCAGAGGGGATATAAGTGTGGGGTGACCCCTCTGACTCCCACATTCCTGCCTTGTCCTTGTAGTGATTAATGACTTTGGTGTTGTCCCTTATATATCACTTTGCAGTCACCAGTGATCGCTCCGCACTGTGATCCTAAACTACAGTCTCATTTACCTTTTTGCAAACGCCCAGAAGGGGAGGAGTGACATCACACCCATGTGAGCAGATCCCGCCCACTTTTACTGCAGTCGTAATGCGAGCTAGCTGTATTCTGTTTTCATGGAAATATCAGCAGCTGCTCCCCCTAGTGTTTACAAGATGAAAACATCAAAAGAGTTAAAATATTTTTTTCAGATTTTATACCATTAAAACCTTTTTAAATATATATGTGTATTTATATATAAATATAAATACTTTACAATTTTACAATTGTAAAAAAATTGCTGACACTTTCCCTTTAAAAGATCTAAAGACGTTCTGCTTCATGTGCCATTGTGACCAATCACAGCACAGATTATATTTTTTAAACTTTTCTTGAAAAACTGAAGCTGCTCCGTGATTGGAAATCATGTGGAAGGGTTCTCTTTTAGACATTTAGTTAGGTCCAAAGTATCAGTGACATGATGGATAGAACTGTGCAATGATGTCACAGAGGGCTTTGTGATGTCACCCCTGGGTATATTAGAAGCCTCGGCCCATCTGCAGCTTGTATCTCATTGACCATACCTTGGTGCTGAGAGACCTCTGGAGATGATGAGTATCATCCTATCATTTCTGTGCTTTACGTTGCTCTACCCCCCACATTACAGTACACTGAGGGCGAGTATGTTCTCATCAATATGGAGGTCACAAGGATCAGCTAATGAGAATATCGCCTCTTGCAGGACTTCTCATACTGGACACGTGACCGTCCGTCATATGAAAGTCCAACTGTAAATAATATTCCATGGACCCTGGAGGTGAATCCCAAACTTCTTCCTGATCTTCTCAATGGGATATTTCTGAAAGTTGCTTGATAATGTATCCATCACTGTATAATAACAAGGGCTCTCTGTTTGACTGGATTGGGTATAAATATACAGGACTTTATTATGTTTTTTTTCTTTATTATAGGATGACCCACTACCCGTGGATCTCAGAAGAAGCACCTATCAAGCTTCCATCAATCTTCCTCTTTGGCTCTTCCGTGACGCAGTTTTTGTTGCGGTGATGACACTACTGACAATACTAGAGTATTTGGCCTTAAGTCTTGTCCTGAGCAAGTGGGCAATGTCTGAACCTGGTGAAACAATCAGAAAACTCCTGAGAACAAAACCATTCTGAAGGAACAAAGTGCTTGTAAGGAGCCGATTTGCATCCCTCAGATTCAGAAGCAAGACTCCAGGAGAACACCTGTCCTGCCCAATGGCAAATGTTCTACTCCATCCATGGCTCCTGCACCGCAGGATGCGAAAAAGGTTCCTAGTTGCAACTATAAAGTGGCGTTCAGTGATATTGTCTGGGTCAGAATGATCCCTCACAACAATATAGGAAGAAGAGCTCGAAGTTCAACGGAGCTTAAAGAGAGGTTACTGATTTTTCAGAGAAGCCAACAACCCAGAATTCCAGAGCCAAGAGCACCAGAACCTAGAACACCAGAACCTACCATGTCAGAACCTAGTATGTCAGAACCTAGAATGCCAGAGCCTGAAATGCCTACAACACCTCAACCCAAAATCAAGAGGAGAAGATGTTTCCTTAGATGTCTTAGAGGCGAGGAAGATTGAGAAGGCAACTGCTTGAACTTTCCCATTGCTCGTGTTTTCATCACAGGTTAGTCCTATACATGCTGTCTGATGGGCACCATCTTACTACATACAATGCAGCATTGCACCTGAAATCGCATGGATATTTTGTCACACACTTGCACTTTAGCACCTTATCATATGGCGCATATATCTATGAACGCTTTGCTAAGTATCACTGTCTAGTATGTGCTTCTGATGAACCTATTTTAGGAAAACGTGTCGAGGTTTGGCATACTATGTACTTGAGTTTGGCGTACTATGTGCTTGTTGGTAAATTCTATTGCCATCTATAATCTACTAGATATTATAATGTCTCTGGTGGGATGCCCCATGCCGAATTGTTGATAACTGATTATGAGCATTGTCCTCTATTTCTTATCTACTATGGTTACAGGTTGATGTGAAGAGAGCTGTGCCATTGGTAGCGATTTTTCTACTGATTTGTCAGTTATATTTATGTTAGTTTAGCAAATTTCTGCTTGTAGGGTCTAATGTTTTACCATAGTGTATGTTCTGTGAGCTAAATTGTCATACTTATGCACTAGATAGATTATAAATTGTGATGCTTATGTACAAGATAGATTATTAGTTTAATCGGTGATTTTTTAAATATTTTTTAGCATCAGGAGACTCAAGAATCGCATCTTACAGAAGACAAGAAGCCTAAATGCCGAAGGGTGATGACCTGTTGATGGCCCACAGCTGGAGGGTCATTACCTCTTGATGGCACAAAACTGGACAGAAGATAAAAACATTTGATGGCACACAGCCGGAGGGTGATGATCTATTGATGGCCATAGCCAGAGGGTCATTACCTGTTGATGGCACACAGCCGGAGGGTGATGACCTATTGATGACCATAGCCAGAGGGTCATTACCTGTTGATGGCACACAGCTGGAGGATGATGACCTATTGATGGCCATAGCCAGAGGGTCATTACCTGTTGATGGCACACAGCCGGACAGAGGATAATTACCTGTTGATGGCACACAGACGGATGGTCATTACCTGTTCATGGCGCACTGCCGGATGGTCATTACCTATTGATGGCACACAGCCGGAGGGTGATGACCAATTGATGGCCATAGCCAAAGGGTCATTACCTGTTGATGGTGCACTGCCGGATGGTCATTACCTGTTGATGGTGCACTGCCGGATGGTCATTACCTGTTGATGGCACACAGCCGGATGGTCATTACCTGTTCATGGCACACTGCCGGATGGTCATTACCTGTTGATGGAACACAGCCGGAGGGTGATGACCTATTGATGGCCATAGCCAGAGGGTCATTACCTGTTGATGGCGCACTGCCGGATGGTCATTACCTGTTGATGGCACACAGCTGGAGGGTGATGACCAGTTGATGTCGGACTGCCGGATGGTCATTACCTGTTGATGGCACACAGCCGGACAGAGGATCATTACCTGTTGATGGCACAAAGCCGGTCAGAGGATAAGATCTTTTGATTGCATACACCGGGTCCCTCCCTGATAACAGGGAACCCTGGGGAATACTCGTCATCTTGATCCCCCACTGACTAAATACTTGCTCCACCTCAGCCTACACCATCATGGAGGACACTTCCACCTGTGTCCACTGTAAGGTTCGACTTTCTTTTATCATTTCAGCAGATTAATAAACATCATAAAGCTGTAAAACTATCGAGTAATTTATTATAAATTATTATAAAGAAATATAAAGTATAATAGATAGCTATAGAGGGCACAGAAGACGACTAACTATAGTAAGCATGGTATCGCCTGATATATACTGTATATTCTAGATGGCGCTATTACACTAAATACATCACAACCTCCAGGGTGATATTACCGTACAATGTGAGATCACTAATAATGGCCACAGATTATGAGAAAATGACCAGCTCCATAGTCCTGGAGTTATTATAAATGTCTCTAGTGTGAGGCAGGGACTGGACGAGTGTTGGAGGGAGGTATATTCCCCCAGGACGTCCTTTATGTATCCATGCTGTAGAATCTGCCGTATACTTCTGTTCTAGCAGTCAGACATTTCACTCTGCAAATCACAGGCTCAACATTGTGTAAAACTACCACCGTATATAAGAGCACTCAGAATAAAAACTAGCGGCATGCCGTGCACTGCCCACGTCATGTGTACGGGATACAGGACCTGCAGGACCTGGTACGGCCATTATAGTTGATAGATTAATGATACCTGTGCAGATGAAGGGAAAAAAATATGTGCAACAGCAGGAGGAGAAAGTCTCAAAATGTAATTTGAAGAGTATAATAGAGAAATGGGAAACTTCTGGAGATGCAGATAAGTGGTACCAGGGCAAAACGTAAGTGCAGTCAGACATGGGAAAAGTGCAAATGATCCAGCGTAAAGGTTTGTTTAGTAGAAAAAATATTAAAACTTAGCTTTTATTAGCCATATAAAACACTGCTCCACAAAGAATACAGCAAATGTGCAACTATCATAGCTTACAGACCTACACGTTTGAACAAATCATGTCTTAATTATGGCCCTACTACTAGAATGACAAAAAGGCATATATATATATATATATATATATATATATATATATATATATATATATATATATATATATCCACGTGCCTGTATGACCTCCCTACAATGCCTGGGCATGCTCCTGATGAGGTTGCGGATGGTCTCCTGTGGGATCTCCTCCCAGACCTGAACTAAAGCATCCGCCAACTCCTGGACAGTCTGTGGTGCAACGTGACGTTGGCGGATGGAGCGAGACATGATGTCCCAGATGTGCTCAATCGGATTCAGGTCTGGGGAACGGGCGGGCCAGTCCATAGCTTCAATGCCTCCATCTTGCAGGAACTGCTGACACACTCCAGCCACATGAGGTCTGCCATTGTCCAGCATTATGAGGAACCCAGGGCCAACCGCACCAGCATATGGTCTCACAAGGGGTCTGAGGATCTCATCTCGGTACCTAATGGAAGCCAGGCTACCTCTGGCGAGCACATGGAGGGCTGTGCGGCTCTCCAAAGAAATGCCACCCCACACCATTACTCACCCACTGCCAAACCGGTCATGCTGAAGGATGTCACTCTCCACGGCGTCTCCAGACTCTGTCACGTCTGTCACATGTGCTCAGTGTGAACCTGCTTTCATCTACGAAGAGCACAGGGCGCGAGTGGCAACTTTGCCAATCCTGGTGTTCTGTGGCAAATGCCAAGCGTCCTGCATGGTGTTGGGCTGTGAGCACAACCCCTATCTGTGGACGTCGGGCCCTCATACCACCCTCATGGAGTCGGTATCTAACCGTTTGTGCAGACACATGCACATTTGTGGCCTGCTGGAGGTCATTTTGCAGGGCTCTGGCAGTGCTCCTCCTGTTCCTCCTTTCACAAAGGCGGAGGTAGCGGTCCTGCTGCTGGGTTGTTGCCCTCCTACGGCCCCCTCCACATCTCCTGGTGTACTGGCCTGTCTCCTGGTAGCGCCTCCAGCCTCTGGACACAGCCAACCTTCTTGCCACAGCTCGCATTGATGTGCCATCCTGGATGAGCTGCACTATCTGAGCAACTTCTGTGGGTTGTAGAGTCTGTCTCATGCTACCACGAGTGTGAAAGCACAACCAACATTCAAAAGTGACCAAAACATCAGCCAGAAAGCATTGGTACTGAGATGTGGTCTGTGGTCCCCACCTGCAGAACCACTCCTTTATTGAGGGTGTCTTGATAATTGCCAATAATTTCCATCTATCCTCTATTCCATTTGCACATCAGCATGTGAAATTGATTGTCAATCAGTGTTGCTTCCTAAGTGGACAGTTTGATTTCACAGAAGTTTGATTTACTTGGAGTTATATTCTGTTGTTTTAAGTGTTCCCTTTATTTTTGGAGCAGTTTATATAGATACATACAGTGAGTACGGAAAGTATTCAGACTCCTTTAAATTTTTCACTCTTTGTTTCATTGCAGCCATTTGATAAATTCTAAAAAGTTCATTTTTTTCTCATTAAAGTACACTCAGCACCCCATCTTGACTGAAAAAAACAGCAATATTGAATTTTTTTGCAAATTTATTAAAAAAGAAAAACTGAAATATCACATGGTCATAAGTATTCAGATCCTTTGCTCAGACACTCATATTTAAGTCACATGCTGTCCATTTCCTTGTGATCCTCCTTGAGATGGTTCTACTCCTTCAATGGAGTCCAAATGTGTTTAATTAAACTGATAGGACTTGATTTGGAAAGGCACACACCTGTCTATATAAGACCCCACAGCTCACACTACATGTCAGACCAAATGAGAATCATGAGCTCAAACGAACTGCCCAAGGAGCTCAGAGACCGAATTGTGGCAAGGCACAGATCTAGCCAAGGTTATAAAAGAATTTCTGCATTACCCAAGGTTCATAAGAGCACAGTGGCCTCCATAATCCTTAAATGGAAGAAGTTTGGGACCACCAGAAGTCTTCCTAGACCTGGCCGTCCAGCCAAACTGAGCAATCGTGGGAGAAGAGCCTTGGTGAGAGAGGTAAAGAAGAACCCCAAGATCACTGTGGCTGAGCTCCAGAGATGCAGTAGGGAGATGGGAGAAAGTTCCACATAGTCAACTATCACTGCAGCCCTTCCCCAGTTGGGCCTTTATGGCAGAGTGGCCAGATGGAAGCCTCTCCTCATATGAAAGCCCGCATAGAGTTTGCTCAAAAACACATGAAGGACTCCCAGACTATGAGAAATAAGATTCTCTGGTCTGATGAGACGAAGATAGAACTTTTTGGTGATAATTCTAAGTGGTATGTGTGGAGAAAACCAGGCACTGCTCATCACCTGCCTAATACAATCCCAACAGTGAAACATGGTGGTGGCAGTTGTTAGAACCCTCCTGTTAGTTTTTTCTATTTTGTGGTCATGTGACCTTCTGCCTATTTATTCCAGCTCCGCCCTTCAGGCTTTGCTGGACTTCAGTGTTACTTTGACTCTTAATCTAGCCAGGTGCTTTGTACCTACTGTATCTCTCTAGTTTGTTTGGTCCTTGGACCACTAAGTACTTTTGTCTGTTTGTCTTCTTCTGCTACTACTTCTGCCAGGAGGTGTCCAGTTTTGTCCCAGTCCTTAGTTCTTTTAGGGACCCCTCCCTTTAATCTATAGGTCTGTGTTCAGATTAGCCGCGGACATAGGCGGGTCTGTTTGCAAGGAACAGGTTGCCCGCTGCATCGTAAGGAATCAGCTTAGTCCTATTGTATGGACAGATTTCCTCTCTTTCCTTAGTTCTTGTAGCAGATCATAACAGCAGTATCATGCTATGGGTGTGTTTTTCAGCTGCAGGGACAGGACGACTGGTTGCAATTGAAGGAAACATGAATGCGGCCAAGTACAGAGATATCCTGGATGAAAACCTCTTCCAGAGTGCTCTGCACCTCAGACTTGGCCAAAGGTTCACCTTCCAACAAGACAATGACCCTAAGCACACAGCTAAAATAACAAAGGAGTGGCTTCAGAACAACTATGTGACCATTCTTGACTGGCCCAGCCAGAGCCCTGACCTAAACCCAATTGAGCATCTTTGGAGAGACCTGAAAATGGCTGTCCACCAACGTTTCCCATTCATCCTGACGGAACTGGAGAGGATCTGCAAGGAAGAATGGCAGAGGATCCCAAAATGCTGGTGTGAAAAACTTGTTGCATCATTTCCAAGAAGACTCATGGCTGTACTAGCCCAAAAGGGTGCTTCTACTCAATACTGAGCAAAGGGTCTGAATACTTATGCCCGTGTGATATTTCAGTTTTTCTTTTTTATTAAATTTTGCAAAAATTTCTTCATTTCTGTTTTCTTTCAGACAAGATGGGGTGCAGAGTGGACTTTAATGAGAAAAAAATGAACTTTTTAGAATTTACCAAATGGCTGCAATGAAACAAAGAGTGAAAAATGTAAAGGGGTCTGAATACTTTCCGTACCCAGTGTACATGCATGGAAATAAATGCAGAATTATATTTCTTAATACTGCAGTATCAGATCCTGTCTTGAATTTAACCCCTGTGGTATCCAATGTGAAAATCCACAGGGACTCCCCTGATGAATTACAATTGAGGAAATCATGAATTTTATATTCTCTATCATTACTTAAGGACATAAAACTATCTGTTTTAACCGCATGTAGACACGCTTTGCACCGATTGGCTCCACATCTGAAGAAACCTTTTGTGCTGAGCCAATTTGGTTGTACAGTATTAGTCTCACTCAGGGGTGGATTAAGAGTAGCAAGGGCCCCCTCCACACACCTGATTTATCACGTGACATGTCACATGATCCCCGTGATAGATCATGTGATAGTTCACGGGAAATTAATTTGGCATAATATTAATTGTGCTGCCCCATCTGAGAGCAGCACAATATTGGGGCAGATACCCTGATTCCAGCGATGTGTCACTTTTTCAGCTGCTTGTTGTCATTTTGAGAAAATCACCGTTTTATCTGCTGCAGATCTAGCAGCTCTCTGAATGCTGCGCTCTGTATAGCCCCGCCCACACCACTGATTGGCAGCTTTCTGCCCATGCTCAGTGTACACAGAAATCTACTGATCAGTGATGGGGGTGGGGTCCTACAGAACTTACTAGTCATCTAGTAATAATTACCTTCTGACAAATCAATGATTTTATCAAAACAACACTAAGCAGCCCAGTAAGTGACACATTACTGGAATCAGTGCCTCTAACCCTACATTATGCTGCTCTCAGATTAGGTGGCAAAAACCTGATGACAGATTCCCTTTAAAGGAGCTGTAAACACAAAAAAAGTTTGTATTAAAAAATACAAGCCATTTGTTAAATTAACTTTTTTTCATTGTTAATTCACATTAGACTGTATCTTCAACACTTTTGTCAGCAGGTCTTATTACAGACTCTGAATAGGGCAGCTCTCTCCCTCTCCCTCAGCAGAAAGTCACAGCATGGTTAAAAAACGGGATCTTTTATGATTTTCTCATAATAAATAAAAAAGGACATGCAAGTCCTCCAAACTATTTTCCGTTTCTGTATAGGGGAGGTCCTAAATCTTTCTTGTTCTTTAGTTGATCACATGTCAAAAAGGCAAAGCATTTACTATGAACTCGCCTAAAAAAATATACACTTGGAGAGTAATATCATCATTTGCATGTAAATATTCCTTGACTCTAAGGGCTCGCTCACACTGTCGTATAACACGGCCGAATGCTATGTGATGTTTTATCGGATAGGACTCGGCCCTATGTTATACTATGGGACAGTGCAGATCTGCGATTATTGGCATGAGAAAATAATCTCATTCGATATTCGGACCATGTGCACCCATACAAGTCTACGGGTGCACGTAAAACATTGGACTGCACTCGGATGTCATCCAAGTGCAGTCCGATGAACACTCACAGAGACTATGGAGAAGATGGAGAAATTAAGTTCTCCATCTTCTCCATATCTGTGCTGCGAGAGAATCGGATCACACTCAGTTGAAGCTCTGACAGAGTTTGAGCCGAGTGTCATTAGCATAATTGGCCCTATTCTCTTGCATGAGAGAATATATGGCTTAGTGAGTGGACCCTAAAACTGAATAGTAGTGACGGACAGGAACCTCACAAGCGGGATCCATGTAGCTCTCAGATGTCATGTAGGTAGGGCTTCATTCCATGGGGTAGGGCTTAATTTCAAGGTATATAAAAAAAATGGACTTCAAATAAAAATTAAATGAACACAAAAAGCACTAATTGAATTATTTTTTTTCGTATTTATGTTTGCAGCCCCTTTAAAAACCCTTTGAGGACCAAGGCACATATATGTCCCATAGTTTTAAACTGGAAAAAAATTTGATTGAATAAAATGTAAGGTCCTCAAAGGTTTAAGTAGGTCATAAATTCATATGAATACTTGCTCATACAATTGCACATGCCAAAAGATGAAGAAGAACAGAATCAAAAATATGACATTAAGTGGAGCACTTACAGGTATTCAAGGTGAAAGAGACCAGCAAAGGCATCGTCTCGAATGACAGTAAATGAGTTAGAATTCAGCAAGCTGAAAATGAAGACAGCAGGTTAGAAGCGAACCAGACTTTATGGTGCTCAGAATTAGTCAAGCAGAATTTATTGACTGATGTTGCAAAGCACTGAGACTCCCGCTGTGTATAGATGGCGCCGTGCGGCCTCCCGCTGTGTATAGATGGCGCCGTGTGGCCTCCCGCTGTGTATAGATGGCGCCGTGCGGCCTCCCGCTGTGTATAGATGGCACCGTATAGATGGCTACATGCGGCCTCCTGCTGAGTATACGTGTATAGATGGCTACGTGAGGCCTCCTGCTGAGTATAGATGCCGCACGGCGCTCCCCCCAGAGACAGCAGGAGGCCGCACAGCGCCATCTATACTCAGCGGGAGACCGCACGTAGCCATCTATACACAGCAGGAGGCCGCACGGTGACATCTATACTCAGCGGGGGGCCGCAAGTAGCCATCTATACACAGCGGGGGGCGCACGTAGCCATCTATACACAGCAGGAGGCCGCACGGCGCCATCTATACTCAGCGGGGAGCCGCACGTAGCCATCTATACACAGCGGGGGGCGCACGTAGCCATCTATACACAGCGGGGGGCCGCACGTAGCCATCTATACACAGCGGGGGGCCGCACGGCGCCGTCTATACACAGCAGGGGGCCGCACGTAGCCATCTATACACAGCAGGGGGGCGCACGTAGCCATCTATACACAGCTGGGGGCTGCACGTAGCCATCTATACACAGCGGGAGGCTGCACGGCGCCCCCCCAGAGACATCAGGAGGCCGCACGGCGCCAGCTATACTCAGCAGGAGGCCGCATGCAGTCATACACACACACAAACGTATACAGACACGCATAAACACATTTGAAACACAAAAATACATACAAACAGACATCACACAATGACATCTGCCCACACACACACACACAAACAGACAGACATCACACACACACACACACACACACACACCTGCCCACACACACACACCTGCCCACATACACACACACACATACACACACACACACACATACACACATATACACACATACACACACATACACACACACACACACATACACACACACATACATACACACACACATACACACACACACACACACATATACACACACACATACACACATATACACACACACACACATACACACACACATACACACATACATACACACACATACACACACACATACATACACACACACACACACACATACACATACATACACACACATACACATACACACACGCTTCTTAAATTCTGAGGAGCAAGAAGTGATTGTTTCCTAGCAGTCCGCTGTTCCTTTTTTGATCACCTCTTAGATTTGTAAGTGGACCCACTAGTCTAGTGTCCATAGAGCACCATACAAGTTTTCTGCTGGGGATTTGTTTTCAGGGCCATGTTCACACATGTCCATGTTGCCGGACACTGCTGTTTCTGTGGCATGTGCATGGATTTATACACTCGCTATTCTCAACAGCTGGACCTTTGGATTTTGGCAATGTTTGCGTTTTTTGACCAGATTCGCGTCAGGCGCTCCCACACTCGAGGGGACGAGCATCTCCGGAATTTGCGATTAAGCCTCGGCGTCCGCGCTACAGTTTTCTGGCTCTGGAACGCACGCGGTTTGGAGCTGGACGCCGCTATTCGGCGTGCCGCACTCTTATCACATGCCGGACGCGCTGTAATTTTTTCGTAACGTTTCGAGATGAAAAAATTTTTCCAAAGAAATCCTCTCTGCCATCTTCTTTAATAGCCAGCTCTCACCTACAATAGCCAGCCCTCACGAAAAAACTTCGCCGCTGGACGACGCAACGCTCGCCATTTTACAGATCCAGCCCGGGAGATGCTCTGCACGCCGCCCCGGGTCGATCCGACGCCATTAAGGCTCCGAAAAAAGGCTTGCAAAAACCTCGTCCGTGCCAGGTCCGAAAAACAAGCCATTTAGCCAGCCCTCACAACATTTCATCACTTGGAAATGACCACCAGATGGCATCTGTGCTTTAAATATCATTCATTACTTGTCAGCCAGAATTCAGCTGCATTTCTGGAAATTGAACACTGGATGGCAGCTGTGCTTTAAAAGCCATTCACTCGTTCGTGATAGACCCTCACAGGAAACACACAATAAGGAGATTTTTCACTTATCCTTCGGTGGAAAGGCTGTGATGGGGGGAGGGGATGATGATGTATCTTTTTTGTCTCTGTTGTTTCACTGAGATTAGGACTTTCAAAGCTGCTGCCTGACCTTGTAAAACATTAACTCTTTTAACACAGATTGTGACCATATAATCAAATGAGAATAAGGAGTTTAATTAAAGGCATTTAAAAAGTTGCAATTTTATTACATCATTATTTAAAAAGACACAAAAATGGCAGCAATAATCACATCCATAGATGGAGCCCATATTTCATATCAAAAATAGGTAAAAGTAAATAGAGCATGTGACCATGTTGTAAAACACTTAAAGTTGTGTAAAAACCGTGGCGTAGGAACGGGCGGTGAAATAAGCGCGCCAAAAAAACTATAAAGTTTAAGTTTTTTTTCCGTAATCCATCAGATGAGCGTGATAACGGAAGCTGCGCAGAACGGCGGCGCGTAGGAACGGGCGGTGAAATAAGCGCGGCAAAAAAACTATAAAGTTTACGTTTTTTTTCCGTAATTCATCAGATGAGCGTGATAACGGACGCTGCGCTGAACGGCGAAGCGTAGGAACGGGCGGTGAAATAAGCGCGCCAAAAAAACTATAAAGTTTACGTTTTTTTTCCGTAATTCATCAGATGAGCGTGATAACGGAAGCTGCGCTGAACGGTGGCGCGTAGTAACAGGCGGTGAAATAAGCGCGCCAAAAAACTATAAAGTTTACTTTTTTTCCATAATTCATTAGATGAGCGTGATAACGGAAGCTGCGTTGAACGGCGGCGCGTAGGAACGGGCGGTGAAATAAGCGCGTCAAAAAAACTGTAAAGTTTACGTTTTTTTTCCGTAATTCATCAAATGAGCGTGATAACGGAAGCTGCGCTGAACGGCGGCGCGTAGGAAAAGGCAGTGAAATAAGCGCGCCAAAAAAACTATAAAGTTTACGTTTTTTTTCCGTAATTTATCAGATGAGCGTGATAACGAACGCAGCCCTTAACGGCGGCGTCAGAGCGACTTTTTTTTGTTGCAGATTGAATTTTAAGTGCTTTTGCTATCATCAAACCTGTAGCCAGCTCTAATCCTCATTGAGCTATTCCAAGGGTGAGGGCTGGCTAAGGGTCGCCCTGGAGGCACCTGTAGCCAGCTCTCATCCTCATTGAGCTGCTCCAAGGGTGAGGGCTGGCTAGGGGTCGCCCTGGAGGCACCTGTAGCCAGCTCTCATCCTCATTGAGCTGCTCCAAGGGTGAGGGCTGGCTAGGGGTCGCCCTGGAGGCACCTGTAGCCAGCTCTCATCCTCATTGAGCTGCTCCAAGGGTGAGGGCTGGCTAGGGGTCGCCCTGGAGGCACCTGTAGCCAGCTCTCATCCTCATTGAGCTGCTCCAAGGGTGAGGGCTGGCTAGGGGTCGCCCTGGAGGCACCTGTAGCCAGCTCTCATCCTCATTGAGCTGCTCCAAGGGTGAGGGCTGGCTAGGGGTCGCCCTGGAGGCACCTGTAGCCAGCTCTCATCCTCATTGAGCTGCTCCAAGGGTGAGGGCTGGCTAGGGGTCGCCCTGGAGGCACCTGTAGCCAGCTCTCATCCTCATTGAGCTGCTCCAAGGGTGAGGGCTGGCTAGGGGTCGCCCTGGAGGCACCTGTAGCCAGCTCTCATCCTCATTGAGCTATTCGAAGGGTGAGGGCTGGCTACGTGTCGCCCTGGAGGCACCTGTAGCCAACTCTCATCCTCATTGAGCGTGATAACGGACGCTGCGCTGAACGGCGGCGCATAGGAACGGGCGGTGAAATAAGCACGCCAAAAAAACTATAAAGTTTACGTTTTTTTTCCGTAATTCATCAGATGAGGGTGATAACGGATGCTGTGCTGAACGGCGGCGCGTAGGAACGGGCGGTGAAATAAGCGCGCCAAAAAAACTATAAAATTTACGTTTTTTTTCCGTAATTCATCAGATGAGCGTGATAACGGAAGCTGCGCTAAACGGCGGCGCGTAGGAACGGGCGGTGAAATAAGCGCGCCAAAAAAGCTATAAAGTGTACGTTTTTTTTCCATAATTCATTAGATGAGCGTGATAACGGAAGCTGCGTTGAACGGCGGCGCGTAGGAACGGGCGGTGAAATAAGCGCGCCAAAAAAACTATAAAGTTTACGTTTTTTTTCCGTAATTCATCAGATGAGCGTGATAACGGATGCTGTGCTGAACGGCGGCACGTAGGAACGGGCGATGAAATAAGTGCGCCAAAAAAACTATAAAGTTTACGTTTTTTTTCCGTAATTCATCAGATGAGCGTGATAACGGACGCTGCGCTGAATGGTGGCGCGTAGGAACGGGCGGTGAAATAAGCGCGCCAAAAAAACTATAAAGTTTACGTTTTTTTTCCGTAATTCATCAGATGAGCGTGATAACGGATGCTGTGCTGAACGGCGGCACGTAGGAACGGGCGATGAAATAAGTGCGCCAAAAAAACGATAAAGTTTACGTTTTTTTTCTGTAATTTATCAGATCAGCGTGATAACGGACGCAGCCCTTAACGGCGGCGTCAGAGCGACTTTATTTTGTTGCAGATTGAATTTTAAGTGCTTTTGCTATCATCAAACCTGTAGCCAGCTCTCATCCTCATTGAGCTATTCCAAGGGTGAGGGCTGGCTACGGGTCGCCCTGGAGGCACCTGTAGCCAGCTCTCATCCTCATTGAGCTGCTCCAAGGGTGAGGGCTGGCTAGGGGTCGCCCTGGAGGCACCTGTAGCCAGCTCTCATCCTCATTGAGCTGCTCCAAGGGTGAGGGCTGGCTAGGGGTCGCCCTGGAGGCACCTGTAGCCAGCTCTCATCCTCATTGAGCTGCTCCAAGGGTGAGGGCTGGCTAGGGGTCGCCCTGGAGGCACCTGTAGCCAGCTCTCATCCTCATTGAGCTGCTCCAAGGGTGAGGGCTGGCTAGGGGTCGCCCTGGAGGCACCTGTAGCCAGCTCTCATCCTCATTGAGCTGCTCCAAGGGTGAGGGCTGGCTAGGGGTCGCCCTGGAGGCACCTGTAGCCAGCTCTCATCCTCATTGAGCTGCTCCAAGGGTGAGGGCTGGCTAGGGGTCGCCCTGGAGGCACCTGTAGCCAGCTCTCATCCTCATTGAGCTATTCCAAGGGTGAGGGCTGGCTACGTGTCGCCCTGGAGGCACTTGTAGCCAGCTCTCATCCTCATTGAGCGTGATAACGGACGCTGCGCTGAACGGCGGCGCATAGGAACGGGCGGTGAAATAAGCGCGCCAAAAAAACTATAAAGTTTACGTTTTTTTCCGTAATTCATCAGATGAGGGTGATAACGGACGCTGCGCTGAACGGCGGCGCGTAGGAACGGGCGGTGAAATAAGCGCGCCAAAAAAACTATAAAGTTTACGTTTTTTTTCCGTAATTCATCAGATGAGCGTGATAACGGACGCTGCGCTGAATGGCGGCGCGTAGGAACGGGCGGTGAAATAAGCGCGCCAAAAAAACTATAAAGTTTACGTTTTTTTTCCGTAATTCATCAGATGAGGGTGATAACGGACGCTGCGCTGAACGGCGGCGCGTAGGAACGGGCGGTGAAATAAGCGCGCCAAAAAAACTATAAAATTTACGGTTTTTTTCCGTAATTCATCAGATGAGCGTGATAACGGAAGCTGCGCTAAACGGCGGCGCGTAGGAACGGGCGGTGAAATAAGCGCGCCAAGAAAGCTATAAAGTGTACGTTTTTTTTCCATAATTCATTAGATGAGCGTGATAACGGAAGCTGCGTTGAACGGCGGCGCGTAGGAACGGGCGGTGAAATAAGCGCGCCAAAAAAACTATAAAGTTTACGTTTTTTTCCGTAATTCATCAGATGAGCGTGATAACGGATGCTGTGCTGAACGGCGGCACGTAGGAACGGGCGATGAAATAAGTGCGCCAAAAAAACTATAAAGTTTACGTTTTTTTTCCGTAATTCATCAGATGAGCGTGATAACGGATGCTGTGCTGAACGGCGGCACGTAGGAACGGGCGATGAAATAAGTGCGCCAAAAAAACGATAAAGTTTACGTTTTTTTTCTGTAATTTATCAGATCAGCGTGATAACGGACGCAGCCCTTAACGGCGGCGTCAGAGCGACTTTATTTTGTTGCAGATTGAATTTTAAGTGCTTTTGCTATCATCAAACCTGTAGCCAGCTCTCATCCTCATTGAGCTATTCCAAGGGTGAGGGCTGGCTAAGGGTCGCCCTGGAGGCACCTGTAGCCAGCTCTCATCCTCATTGAGCTGCTCCAAGGGTGAGGGCTGGCTAGGGGTCGCCCTGGAGGCACCTGTAGCCAGCTCTCATCCTCATTGAGCTGCTCCAAGGGTGAGGGCTGGCTAGAGGTCGCCCTGGAGGCACCTGTAGCCAGCTCTCATCCTCATTGAGCTGCTCCAAGGGTGAGGGCTGGCTAGGGGTCGCCCTGGAGGCACCTGTAGCCAGCTCTCATCCTCATTGAGCTGCTCCAAGGGTGAGGGCTGGCTAGGGGTCGCCCTGGAGGCACCTGTAGCCAGCTCTCATCCTCATTGAGCTATTCCAAGGGTGAGGGCTGGCTACGTGTCGCCCTGGAGGCACTTGTAGCCAGCTCTCATCCTCATTGAGCGTGATAACGGACGCTGCGCTGAACGGCGGCGCATAGGAACGGGCGGTGAAATAAGCGCGCCAAAAAAACTATAAAGTTTACGTTTTTTTTCCGTAATTCATCAGATGAGCGTGATAACGGATGCTGTGCTGAACGGCGGCACGTAGGAACGGGCGATGAAATAAGTGCGCCAAAAAAACGATAAAGTTTACGTTTTTTTTCTGTAATTTATCAGATCAGCGTGATAACGGACGCAGCCCTTAACGGCGGCGTCAGAGCGACTTTATTTTGTTGCAGATTGAATTTTAAGTGCTTTTGCTATCATCAAACCTGTAGCCAGCTCTCATCCTCATTGAGCTATTCCAAGGGTGAGGGCTGGCTAGGGGTCGCCCTGGAGGCACCTGTAGCCAGCTCTCATCCTCATTGAGCTGCTCCAAGGGTGAGGGCTGGCTAGGGGTCGCCCTGGAGGCACCTGTAGCCAGCTCTCATCCTCATTGAGCTGCTCCAAGGGTGAGGGCTGGCTAGGGGTCGCCCTGGAGGCACCTGTAGCCAGCTCTCATCCTCATTGAGCTGCTCCAAGGGTGAGGGCTGGCTAGGGGTCGCCCTGGAGGCACCTGTAGCCAGCTCTCATCCTCATTGAGCTGCTCCAAGGGTGAGGGCTGGCTAGGGGTCGCCCTGGAGGCACCTGTAGCCAGCTCTCATCCTCATTGAGCTGCTCCAAGGGTGAGGGCTGGCTAGGGGTCGCCCTGGAGGCACCTGTAGCCAGCTCTCATCCTCATTGAGCTATTCCAAGGGTGAGGGCTGGCTACGTGTCGCCCTGGAGGCACTTGTAGCCAGCTCTCATCCTCATTGAGCATGATAACGGACGCTGCGCTGAACGGCGGCGCATAGGAACGGGCGGTGAAATAAGCGCGCCCAAAAAACTATAAAGTTTACGTTTTTTTTCCGTAATTCATCAGATGAGGGTGATAACGGACGCTGCGCTGAACGGCGGCGCGTAGGAACGGGCGGTGAAATAAGCGCGCCAAAAAAACTATAAAGTTTACGTTTTTTTTCCGTAATTCATCAGATGAGCGTGATAACGGACGCTGCACTGAATGGCGGCGCGTAGGAACGGGCGGTGAAAAAAGCGCGCCAAAAAAACTATAAAGTTTACGTTTTTTTTCCGTAATTCATCAGATGAGCGTGATAACGGATGCTGTGCTGAACGGCGGCACGTAGGAACGGGCGATGAAATAAGTGCGCCAAAAAAACTATAAAGTTTACGTTTTTTTTCCGTAATTCATCAGATGAGCGTGATAACGGATGCTGTGCTGA
Organism: Phyllobates terribilis; assembly: GCF_046119375.1. Taxonomy (NCBI): domain Eukaryota; kingdom Metazoa; phylum Chordata; class Amphibia; order Anura; family Dendrobatidae; genus Phyllobates; species Phyllobates terribilis. The sequence goes on from NW_027364377.1 coordinate 102,573, forward strand.
ACGGCGGCACGTAGGAACGGGCGATGAAATAAGTGCGCCAAAAAAACGATAAAGTTTACGTTTTTTTTCTGTAATTTATCAGATCAGCGTGATAACGGACGCAGCCCTTAACGGCGGCGTCAGAGCGACTTTATTTTGTTGCATTTGAATTTTAAGTGCTTTTGCTATCATCAAACCTGTAGCCAGCTCTCATCCTCATTGAGCTATTCCAAGGGTGAGGGCTGGCTAAGGGTCGCCCTGGAGGCACCTGTAGCCAGCTCTCATCCTCATTGAGCTGCTCCAAGGGTGAGGGCTGGCTAGGGGTCGCCCTGGAGGCACCTGTAGCCAGCTCTCATCCTCATGGAGCTGCTCCAAGGGTGAGGGCTGGCTACGGGTCGCCCTGGAGGCACCTGTAGCCAGCTCTCATCCTCATTGAGCTGCTCCAAGGGTGAGGGCTGGCTAGGGTTCGCCCTGGAGGCACCTGTAGCCAGCTCTCATCCTCATTGAGCTGCTCCAAGGGTGAGGGCTGGCTAGGGGTCGCCCTGGAGGCACCTGTAGCCAGCTCTCATCCTCATTGAGCTATTCCAAGGGTGAGGGCTGGCTACGTGTCGCCCTGGAGGCACTTGTAGCCAGCTCTCATCCTCATTGAGCGTGATAACGGACGCTGCGCTGAACGGCGGCGCATAGGAACGGGCGGTGAAATAAGCGCGCCAAAAAAACTATAAAGTTTACGTTTTTTTTCCGTAATTCATCAGATGAGGGTGATAACGGACGCTGCGCTGAACGGCGGCACGTAGGAACGGGCGGTGAAATAAGCGCGCCAAAAAAACTATAAAGTTTACGTTTTTTTTCCGTAATTCATCAGATGAGCGTGATAACGGACGCTGCGCTGAATGGCGGCGCGTAGGAACGGGCGGTGAAATAAGCGCGCCAAAAAAACTATAAAGTTTACGTTTTTTTTCCGTAATTCATCAGATGAGCGTGATAACGGATGCTGTGCTGAACGGCGGCACGTAGGAACGGGCGATGAAATAAGTGCGCCAAAAAAACGATAAAGTTTACGTTTTTTTTCTGTAATTTATCAGATCACCGTGATAACAGACGCAGCCGTTAACGGCGGCGTCAGAGCGACTTTTTTTTGTTGCAGATTGAATTTTAAGTGCTTTTGCTATCATCAAACCTGTAGCCAGCTCTCATCCTCATTGAGCTATTCCAAGGGTGAGGGCTGGCTAAGGGTCGCCCTGGAGGCACCTGTAGCCAGCTCTCATCCTCATTGAGCTGCTCCAAGGGTGAGGGCTGGCTAGGGGTCGCCCTGGAGGCACCTGTAGCCAGCTCTCATCCTCATTGAGCTGCTCCAAGGGTGAGGGCTGGCTAGGGGTCGCCCTGGAGGCACCTGTAGCCAGCTCTCATCCTCATTGAGCTGCTCCAAGGGTGAGGGCTGGCTACGGGTCGCCCTGGAGGCACCTGTAGCCAGCTCTCATCCTCATTGAGCTGCTCCAAGGGTGAGGGCTGGCTAGGGGTCGCCCTGGAGGCACCTGTAGCCAGCTCTCATCCTCATTGAGCTGCTCCAAGGGTGAGGGCTGGCTAGGGGTCGCCCTGGAGGCACCTGTAGCCAGCTCTCATCCTCATTGAGCTGCTCCAAGGGTGAGGGCTGGCTAGGGGTCGCCCTGGAGGCACCTGTAGCCAGCTCTCATCCTCATTGAGCTGCTCCAAGGGTGAGGGCTGGCTAGGGGTCGCCCTGGAGGCACCTGTAGCCAGCTCTCATCCTCATTGAGCTGCTCCAAGGGTGAGGGCTGGCTAGGGGTCGCCCTGGAGGCACCTGTAGCCAGCTCTCATCCTCATTGAGCTATTCGAAGGGTGAGGGCTGGCTACGTGTCGCCCTGGAGGCACCTGTAGCCAACTCTCATCCTCATTGAGCGTGATAACGGACGCTGCGCTGAACGGCGGCGCATAGGAACGGGCGGTGAAATAAGCGCGCCAAAAAAACTATAAAGTTTACGTTTTTTTTCCGTAATTCATCAGATGAGGGTGATAACGGACGCTGCGCTGAACGGCGGCGCGTAGGAACGGGCGGTGAAATAAGCGCGCCAAAAAAACTATAAAATTTACGTTTTTTTTCCGTAATTCATCAGATGAGCGTGATAACGGAAGCTGCGCTAAACGGCGGCGCGTAGGAACGGGCGGTGAAATAAGCGCGCCAAAAAAGCTATAAAGTGTACGTTTTTTTTCCATAATTCATTAGATGAGCGTGATAACGGAAGCTGCGTTGAACGGCGGCGCGTAGGAACGGGCGGTGAAATAAGCGCGCCAAAAAAACTATAAAGTTTACGTTTTTTTCCGTAATTCATCAGATGAGCGTGATAACGGATGCTGTGCTGAACGGCGGCACGTAGGAACGGGCGATGAAATAAGTGCGCCAAAAAAACTATAAAGTTTACGTTTTTTTTCCGTAATTCATCAGATGAGCGTGATAACGGATGCTGTGCTGAACGGCGGCACGTAGGAACGGGCGATGAAATAAGTGCGCCAAAAAAACGATAAAGTTTACGTTTTTTTTCTGTAATTTATCAGATCAGCGTGATAACGGACGCAGCCCTTAACGGCGGCGTCAGAGCGACTTTATTTTGTTGCAGATTGAATTTTAAGTGCTTTTGCTATCATCAAACCTGTAGCCAGCTCTCATCCTCATTGAGCTATTCCAAGGGTGAGGGCTGGCTACGGGTCGCCCTGGAGGCACCTGTAGCCAGCTCTCATCCTCATTGAGCTGCTCCAAGGGTGAGGGCTGGCTAGGGGTCGCCCTGGAGGCACCTGTAGCCAGCTCTCATCCTCATTGAGCTGCTCCAAGGGTGAGGGCTGGCTAGGGGTCGCCCTGGAGGCACCTGTAGCCAGCTCTCATCCTCATTGAGCTGCTCCAAGGGTGAGGGCTGGCTAGGGTTCGCCCTGGAAGCACCTGTAGCCAGCTCTCATCCTCATTGAGCTGCTCCAAGGGTGAGGGCTGGCTACGGGTCGCCCTGGAGGCACCTGTAGCCAGCTCTCATCCTCATTGAGCTGCTCCAAGGGTGAGGGCTGGCTAGGGGTCGCCCTGGAGGCACCTGTAGCCAGCTCTCATCCTCATTGAGCTGCTCCAAGGGTGAGGGCTGGCTAGGGGTCGCCCTGGAGGCACCTGTAGCCAGCTCTCATCCTCATTGAGCTGCTCCAAGGGTGAGGGCTGGCTAGGGTTCGCCCTGGAAGCACCTGTAGCCAGCTCTCATCCTCATTGAGCTGCTCCAAGGGTGAGGGCTGGCTAGGGGTCGCCCTGGAGGCACCTGTAGCCAGCTCTCATCCTCATTGAGCTATTCCAAGGGTGAGGGCTGGCTACGTGTCGCCCTGGAGGCACTTGTAGCCAGCTCTCATCCTCATTGAGCGTGATAACGGACGCTGCGCTGAACGGCGGCGCATAGGAACGGGCGGTGAAATAAGCACGCCAAAAAAAACTATAAAGTTTACGTTTTTTTTCCGTAATTCATCAGATGAGGGTGATAACGGACGCTGCGCTGAACGGCGGTGCGTAGGAACGGGCGGTGAAATAAGCGCGCCAAAAAAACTATAAAGTTTACGTTTTTTTTCCGTAATTCATCAGATGAGCGTGATAACGGACGCTGCGCTGAATGGCGGCGCGTAGGAACGGGCGGTGAAATAAGCGCGCCAAAAAAACTATAAAGTTTACGTTTTTTTTCCGTAAATCATCAGATGAGCGTGATAACGGATGCTGTGCTGAACGGCGGCACGTAGGAACGGGCGATGAAATAAGTGCGCCAAAAAAACGATAAAGTTTACGTTTTTTTTCTGTAATTTATCAGATCACCGTGATAACGGACGCAGCCCTTAACGGCGGCGTCAGAGCGACTTTTTTTTGTTGCAGATTGAATTTTAAGTGCTTTTGCTATCATCAAACCTGTAGCCAGCTCTCATCCTCATTGAGCTATTCCAAGGGTGAGGGCTGGCTAAGGGTCGCCCTGGAGGCACCTGTAGCCAGCTCTCATCCTCATTGAGCTGCTCCAAAGGTGAGGGCTGGCTAGGGGTCGCCCTGGAGGCACCTGTAGCCAGCTCTCATCCTCATTGAGCTGCTCCAAGGGTGAGGGCTGGCTAGGGGTCGCCCTGGAGGCACCTGTAGCCAGCTCTCATCCTCATTGAGCTGCTCCAAGGGTGAGGGCTGGCTACGGGTCGAACTGGAGGCACCTGTAGCCAGCTCTCATCCTCATTGAGCTGCTCCAAGGGTGAGGGCTGGCTAGGGGTCGCCCTGGAGGCACCTGTAGCCAGCTCTCATCCTCATTGAGCTGCTCCAAGGGTGAGGGCTGGCTAGGGGTCGCCCTGGAGGCACCTGTAGCCAGCTCTCATCCTCATTGAGCTGCTCCAAGGGTGAGGGCTGGCTAGGGGTCGCCCTGGAGGCACCTGTAGCCAGCTCTCATCCTCATTGAGCTGCTCCAAGGGTGAGGGCTGGCTACGGGTCGCCCTGGAGGCACCTGTAGCCAGCTCTCATCCTCATTGAGCTGCTCCAAGGGTGAGGGCTGGCTAGGGGTCGCCCTGGAGGCACCTGTAGCCAGCTCTCATCCTCATTGAGCTGCTCCAAGGGTGAGGGCTGGCTAGGGGTCGCCCTGGAGGCACCTGTAGCCAGCTCTCATCCTCATTGAGCTGCTCCAAGGGTGAGGGCTGGCTAGGGGTCGCCCTGGAGGCACCTGTAGCCAGCTCTCATCCTCATTGAGCTGCTCCAAGGGTGAGGGCTGGCTAGGTGTCGCCCTGGAGGCACCTGTAGCCAGCTCTCATCCTCATTGAGCTGCTCCAAGGGTGAGGGCTGGCTAGGGGTCGCCCTGGAGGCACCTGTAGCCAGCTCTCATCCTCATTGAGCTGCTCCAAGGGTGAGGGCTGGCTAGGGGTCGCCCTGGAGACACCTGTAGCCAGCTCTCATCCTCATTGAGCTATTCGAAGGGTGAGGGCTGGCTACGTGTCGCCCTGGAGGCACCTGTAGCCAACTCTCATCCTCATTGAGCGTGATAACGGACGCTGCGCTGAACGGCGGCGCATAGGAACGGGCGGTGAAATAAGCGCGCCAAAAAAACTATAAAGTTTACGTTTTTTTTCGTAATTCATCAGATGAGGGTGATAACGGACGCTGCGCTGAACGGCGGCGCGTAGGAACGGGCGGTGAAATAAGCGCGCCAAAAAAACTATAAAATTTACGTTTTTTTTCCGTAATTCATCAGATGAGCGTGATAACGGACGCTGCGCTGAATGGCGGCGCGTAGGAACGGGCGGTGAAATAAGCGCGCCAAAAAAACTATAAAATTTACGTTTTTTTTCCGTAAATCATCAGATGAGCGTGATAACGGATGCTGTGCTGAACGGCGGCACGTAGGAACGGGCGATGAAATAAGTGCGCCAAAAAAACGATAAAGTTTACGTTTTTTTTCTGTAATTTATCAGATCACCGTGATAACGGACGCAGCCCTTAACGGCGGCGTCAGAGCGACTTTTTTTTGTTGCAGATTGAATTTTAAGTGCTTTTGCTATCATCAAACCTGTAGCCAGCTCTCATCCTCATTGAGCTATTCCAAGGGTGAGGGCTGGCTAAGGGTCGCCCTGGAGTCACCTGTAGCCAGCTCTCATCCTCATTGAGCTGCTCCAAGGGTGAGGGCTGGCTAGGGGTCGCCCTGGAGGCACCTGTAGCCAGCTCTCATCCTCATTGAGCTGCTCCAAGGGTGAGGGCTGGCTAGGGGTCGCCCTGGAGGCACCTGTAGCCAGCTCTCATCCTCATTGAGCTGCTCCAAGGGTGAGGGCTGGCTAGGGGTCGCCCTGGAGGCACCTGTAGCCAGCTCTCATCCTCATTGAGCTGCTCCAAGGGTGAGGGCTGGCTAGGGGTCGCCCTGGAGGCACCTGTAGCCAGCTCTCATCCTCATTGAGCTGCTCCAAGGGTGAGGGCTGGCTAGGGGTCGCCCTGGAGGCACCTGTAGCCAGCTCTCATCCTCATTGAGCTGCTCCAAGGGTGAGGGCTGGCTAGGGGTCGCCCTGGAGGCACCTGTAGCCAGCTCTCATCCTCATTGAGCTGCTCCAAGGGTGAGGGCTGGCTAGGGGTCGCCCTGGAGGCACCTGTAGCCAGCTCTCATCCTCATTGAGCTGCTCCAAGGGTGAGGGCTGGCTAGGGGTCGCCCTGGAGGCACCTGTAGCCAGCTCTCATCCTCATTGAGCTGCTCCAAGGGTGAGGGCTGGCTAGGGGTCGCCCTGGAGGCACCTGTAGCCAGCTCTCATCCTCATTGAGCTGCTCCAAGGGTGAGGGCTGGCTAGGGGTCGCCCTGGAGGCACCTGTAGCCAGCTCTCATCCTCATTGAGCTGCTCCAAGGGTGAGGGCTGGCTAGGGGTCGCCCTGGAGGCACCTGTAGCCAGCTCTCATCCTCATTGAGCTGCTCCAAGGGTGAGGGCTGGCTAGGGGTCGCCCTGGAGACACCTGTAGCCAGCTCTCATCCTCATTGAGCTATTCGAAGGGTGAGGGCTGGCTACGTGTCGCCCTGGAGGCACCTGTAGCCAACTCTCATCCTCATTGAGCGTGATAACGGACGCTGCGCTGAACGGCGGCGCATAGGAACGGGCGGTGAAATAAGCGCGCCAAAAAAACTATAAAGTTTACGTTTTTTTTCGTAATTCATCAGATGAGGGTGATAACGGACGCTGCGCTGAACGGCGGCGCGTAGGAACGGGCGGTGAAATAAGCGCGCCAAAAAAACTATAAAATTTACGTTTTTTTTCCGTAATTCATCAGATGAGCGTGATAACGGAAGCTGCGCTGAATGGCGGCGCGTAGGAACGGGCGGTGAAATAAGCGCGCCAAAAAAGCTATAAAGTGAACGTTTTTTTTCCATAATTCATTAGATGAGCGTGATAACGGAAGCTGCGTTGAACGGCGGCGCGTAGGAACGGGCGGTGAAATAAGCGCGCCAAAAAAACTATAAAGTTTACGTTTTTTTTCCGTAATTCATCAGATGAGCGTGATAACGGACGCTGCGCTGAATGGCGGCGCGTAGGAACGGGCGGTGAAATAAGCGCGCCAAAAAAACTATAAAGTTTACGTTTTTTTTCCGTAATTCATCAGATGAGCGTGATAACGGATGCTGTGCTGAACGGCGGCACGTAGGAACGGGTGGTGAAATAAGTGCGCCAAAAAAACGATAAAGTTTACGTTTTTTTTCTGTAATTTATCAGATGAGCGTGATAACGGACGCAGCCCTTAACGGCGGCGTCAGAGCGACTTTTTTTTGTTGCAGATTGAATTTTAAGTGCTTTTGGTATCATCAAACCTGTAGCCAGCTCTCATCCTCATTGAGCTATTCCAAGGGTGAGGGCTGGCTAGGGGTCGCCCTGGAGGCACCTGTAGCCAGCTCTCATCCTCATTGAGCTGCTCCAAGGGTGAGGGCTGGCTAGGGGTCGCCCTGGAGGCACCTGTAGCCAGCTCTCATCCTCATTGAGCTGCTCCAAGGGTGAGGGCTGGCTAGGGGTCGCCCTGGAGGCACCTGTAGCCAGCTCTCATCCTCATTGAGCTGCTCCAAGGGTGAGGGCTGGCTAGGGGTCGCCCTGGAGGCACCTGTAGCCAGCTCTCATCCTCATTGAGCTGCTCCAAGGGTGAGGGCTGGCTAGGGGTCGCCCTGGAGGCACCTGTAGCCAGCTCTCATCCTCATTGAGCTGCTCCAAGCGTGAGGGCTGGCTAGGGGTCGCCCTGGAGGCACCTGTAGCCAGCTCTCATCCTCATTGAGCTGCTCCAAGGGTGAGGGCTGGCTAGGGGTCGCCCTGGAGTCACCTGTAGCCAGCTCTCATCCTCATTGAGCTGCTCCAAGGGTGAGGGCTGGCTAGGGTCGCCCTGGAGGCACCTGTAGCCAGCTCTCATCCTCATTGAGCTGCTCCAAGGGTGAGGGCTGGCTAGGGGTCGCCCTGGAGGCACCTGTAGCCAGCTCTCATCCTCATTGAGCTGCTCCAAGGGTGAGGGCTGGCTAGGGGTCGGCCTGGAGGCACCTGTAGCCAGCTCTCATCCTCATTGAGCTATTCCAAGGGTGAGGGCTGGCTACGTGTCGCCCTGGAGGCACTTGTAGCCAGCTCTCATCATCATTGAGCGTGATAACGGACGCTGCGCTGAACGGCGGCGCATAGGAACGGGCGGTGAAATAAGCGCGCCAAAAAAAACTATAAAGTTTACGTTTTTTTTCCGTAATTCATCAGATGAGGGTGATAACGGACGCTGCGCTGAACGGCGGCGCGTAGGAACGGGCGGTGAAATAAGCGCGCCAAAAAAACTATAAAGTTTACGTTTTTTTTCCGTAATTCATCAGATGAGCATGATAACGGACGCTGCGCTGAATGGCGGCGCGTAGGAACGGGCGGTGAAATAAGCGCGCCAAAAAAACTATAAAGTTTACTTTTTTTTTCCATAATTCATCAGATGAGCGTGATAACGGATGCTGTGCTGAACGGCGACACGTAGGAAGGGGCGATGAAATAAGTGCGCCAAAAAAACGATAAAGTTTACGTTTTTTTTCTGTAATTTATCAGATCAGCGTGATAACGGACGCAGCCCTTAACGGCGGCGTCAGAGCGACTTTTTTTTGTTGTAGATTGAATTTTAAGTGCTTTTGCTATCATCAAACCTGTAGCCAGCTCTCATCCTCATTGAGCTATTCCAAGGGTGAGGGCTGGCTAAGGGTCGCCCTGGAGGCACCTCTAGCCAGCTCTCATCCTCATTGAGCTGCTCCAAGGGTGAGGGCTGGCTAGGGGTCGCCCTGGAGGCACCTGTAGCCAGCTCTCATCCTCATTGAGCTGCTCCAAGGGTGAGGGCTGGCTAGGGGTCGCCCTGGAGGCACCTGTAGCCAGCTCTCATCCTCATTGAGCTGCTCCAAGGGTGAGGGCTGGCTAGGGGTCGCCCTGGAGGCACCTGTAGCCAGCTCTCATCCTCATTGAGCTGCTCCAAGGGTGAGGGCTGGCTAGGGGTCGCCCTGGAGGCACCTGTAGCCAGCTCTCATCCTCATTGAGCTGCTCCAAGGGTGAGGGCTGGCTAGGGGTCGCCCTGGAGGCACCTGTAGCCAGCTCTCATCCTCATTGAGCTGCTCCAAGGGTGAGGGCTGGCTAGGGGTCGCCCTGGAGGCACCTGTAGCCAGCTCTCATCCTCATTGAGCTGCTCCAAGGGTGAGGGCTGGCTAGGGGTCGCCCTGGAGGCACCTGTAGCCAGCTCTCATCCTCATTGAGCTGCTCCAAGGGTGAGGGCTGGCTAGGGGTCGCCCTGGAGGCACCTGTAGCCAGCTCTCATCCTCATTGAGCTGCTCCAAGGGTGAGGGCTGGCTAGGGGTCGCCCTGGAGGCACCTGTAGCCAGCTCTCATCCTCATTGAGCTGCTCCAAGGGTGAGGGCTGGCTAGGGGTCGCCCTGGAGGCACCTGTAGCCAGCTCTCATCCTCATTGAGCTGCTCCAAGGGTGAGGGCTGGCTAGGGGTCGCCCTGGAGGCACCTGTAGCCAGCTCTCATCCTCATTGAGCTGCTCCAAGGGTGAGGGCTGGCTAGGGGTCGCCCTGGAGGCACCTGTAGCCAGCTCTCATCCTCATTGAGCTGCTCCAAGGGTGAGGGCTGGCTAGGGGTCGCCCTGGAGGCACCTGTAGCCAGCTCTCATCCTCATTGAGCTGCTCCAAGGGTGAGGGCTGGCTAGGGGTCGCCCTGGAGGCACCTGTAGCCAGCTCTCATCCTCATTGAGCTGCTCCAAGGGTGAGGGCTGGCTAGGGGTCGCCCTGGAGACACCTGTAGCCAGCTCTCATCCTCATTGAGCTATTCGAAGGGTGAGGGCTGGCTACGTGTCGCCCTGGAGGCACCTGTAGCCAACTCTCATCCTCATTGAGCGTGATAACGGACGCTGCGCTGAACGGCGGCGCATAGGAACGGGCGGTGAAATAAGCACGCCAAAAAAACTATAAAGTTTACGTTTTTTTTCGTAATTCATCAGATGAGGGTGATAACGGACGCTGCGCTGAACGGCGACGCGTAGGAACGGGCGGTGAAATAAGCGCGCCAAAAAAACTATAAAATTTACGTTTTTTTTCTGTAATTCATCAGATGAGCGTGATAACGGAAGCTGCGCTGAACGGCGGCGCGTAGGAACGGGCGGTGAAATAAGCGCGCCAAAAAAGCTATAAAGTGTACGTTTTTTTTCCATAATTCATTAGATGAGCGTGATAACGGAAGTTGCGTTGAACGGCGGCGCGTAGGAACGGGCGGTGAAATAAGCGCGCCAAAAAAATTATAAAGTTTACGTTTTTTTTCCGTAATTCATCAGATGAGCGTGATAACGGACGCTGCGCTGAATGGCGGCGCGTAGGAACGGGCGGTGAAATAAGCGCGCCAAAAAAACTATAAAGTTTACGTTTTTTTTCCGTAATTCATCAGATGAGCGTGATAACGGATGCTGTGCTGAACGGCGGCACGTAGGAACGGGCGGTGAAATAAGTGCGCCAAAAAAACGATAAAGTTTACTTTTTTTTCTGTAATTTATCAGATGAGCGTGATAACGGACGCAGCCCTTAACGGCGGCGTCAGAGCGACTTTTTTTTGTTGCATATTGAATTTTAAGTGCTTTTGGTATCATCAAACCTGTAGCCAGCTCTCATCCTCATTGAGCTATTCCAAGGGTGAGGGCTGGCTAGGGGTCGCCCTGGAGGCACCTGTAGCCAGCTCTCATCCTCATTGAGCTGCTCCAAGGGTGAGGGCTGGCTAGGGGTCGCCCTGGAGGCACCTGTAGCCGGCTCTCATCCTCATTGAGCTGCTCCAAGGGTGAGGGCTGGCTAGGGGTCGCCCTGGAGGCACCTGTAGCCAGCTCTCATCCTCATTGAGCTGCTCCAAGGGTGAGGGCTGGCTAGGGGTCGCCCTGGAGGCACCTGTAGCCAGCTCTCAAACTCATTGAGCTGCTCCAAGGGTGAGGGCTGGCTAGGGGTCGCCCTGGAGGCACCTGTAGCCAGCTCTCATCCTCATTGAGCTGCTACAAGGGTGAGAGCTGGCTAGGGGTCGCCCTGGAGGCACCTGTAGCCAGCTCTCATCCTCATTGAGCTGCTCCAAGGGTGAGGGCTGGCTAGGGGTCGCCCTGGAGGCACCTGTAGCCAGCTCTCATCCTCATTGAGCTGCTCCAAGGGTGAGGGCTGGCTAGGGGTCGCCCTGGAGGCACCTGTAGCCAGCTCTCATCCTCATTGAGCTGCTCCAAGGGTGAGGGCTGGCTAGGGGTCGCCCTGGAGGCACCTGTAGCCAGCTCTCATCCTCATTGAGCTGCTCCAAGGGTGAGGGCTGGCTAGGGGTCGCCCTGGAGGCACCTGTAGCCAGCTCTCATCCTCATTGAGCTGCTCCAAGGGTGAGGGCTGGCTAGGGGTCGCCCTGGAGACACCTGTAGCCAGCTCTCATCCTCATTGAGCTATTCGAAGGGTGAGGGCTGGCTACGTGTCGCCCTGGAGGCACCTGTAGCCAACACTCATCCTCATTGAGCGTGATAACGGACGCTGCGCTGAACGGCGGCGCATAGGAACGGGCGGTGAAATAAGCGCGCCAAAAAAACTATAAAGTTTACGTTTTTTTTCGTAATTCATCAGATGAGGGTGATAACGGACGCTGCGCTGAACGGCGGCGCGTAGGAACGGGCGGTGAAATAAGCGCGCCAAAAAAACTATAAAATTTACGTTTTTTTTCCGTAATTCATCAGATGAGCGTGATAACGGAAGCTGCGCTGAACGGCGGCGCGTAGGAACGGGCGGTGAAATAAGCGCGCCAAAAAAGCTATAAAGTGTACGTTTTTTTTCCATAATTCATTAGATGAGCGTGATAACGGAAGCTGCGTTGAACGGCGGCGCGTAGGAACGGGCGGTGAAATAAGCGCGCCAAAAAAACTATAAAGTTTACGTTTTTTTTCCGTAATTCATCAGATGAGCGTGATAACGGACGCTGCGCTGAATGGCGGCGCGTAGGAACGGGCGGTGAAATAAGCGCGCCAAAAAAACTATAAAGTTTACGTTTTTTTTCCGTAATTCATCAGATGAGCGTGATAACGGATGCTGTGCTGAACGGCGGCACGTAGGAACGGGCGGTGAAATAAGTGCGCCAAAAAAACGATAGTTTACTTTTTTTTCTGTAATTTATCAGATGAGCGTGATAACGGACGCAGCCCTTAACGGCGGCGTCAGAGCGACTTTTTTTTGTTGCAGATTGAATTTTAAGTGCTTTTGGTATCATCAAACCTGTAGCCAGCTCTCATCCTCATTGAGCTATTCCAAGGGTGAGGGCTGGCTAGGGGTCGCCCTGGAGGCACCTGTAGCCAGCTCTCATCCTCATTGAGCTGCTCCAAGGGTGAGGGCTGGCTAGGGGTCGCCCTGGAGGCACCTGTAGCCAGCTCTCATCCTCATTGAGCTGCTCCAAGGGTGAGGGCTGGCTAGGGGTCGCCCTGGAGGCACCTGTAGCCAGCTCTCATCCTCATTGAGCTGCTCCAAGGGTGAGGGCTGGCTAGGGGTCGCCCTGGAGGCACCTGTAGCCAGCTCTCATCCTCATTGAGCTGCTCCAAGGGTGAGGGCTGGCTAGGGGTCGCCCTGGAGGCACCTGTAGCCAGCTCTCATCCTCATTGAGCTGCTCCAAGGGTGAGGGCTGGCTAGGGGTCGCCCTGGAGGCACCTGTAGCCAGCTCTCATCCTCATTGAGCTGCTCCAAGCGTGAGGGCTGGCTAGGGGTCGCCCTGGAGGCACCTGTAGCCAGCTCTCATCCTCATTGAGCTGCTCCAAGGGTGAGGGCTGGCTAGGGGTCGCCCTGGAGTCACCTGTAGCCAGCTCTCATCCTCATTGAGCTGCTCCAAGGGTGAGGGCTGGCTAGGGGTCGCCCTGGAGGCACCTGTAGCCAGCTCTCATCCTCATTGAGCTGCTCCAAGGGTGAGGGCTGGCTAGGGGTCGCCCTGGAGGCACCTGTAGCCAGCTCTCATCCTCATTGAGCTGCTCCAAGGGTGAGGGCTGGCTAGGGGTCGCCATGGAGGCACCTGTAGCCAGCTCTCATCCTCATTGAGCTGCTCCAAGGGTGAGGGCTGGCTAGGGGTCGCCCTGGAGGCACCTGTAGCCAGCTCTCATCCTCATTGAGCTGCTCCAAGGGTGAGGGCTGGCTAGGGGTCGTCCTGGAGGCACCTGTAGCCAGCTCTCATCCTCATTGAGCTGCTCCAAGGGTGAGGGCTGGCTAGGGGTCGCCCTGGAGGCACCTGTAGCCAGCTCTCATCCTCATTGAGCTGCTCCAAGGGTGAGGGCTGGCTAGGGGTCGCCCTGGAGGCACCTGTAGCCAGCTCTCATCCTCATTGAGCTGCTCCAAGGGTGAGGGCTGGCTAGGGGTCGCCCTGGAGGCACCTGTAGCCAGCTCTCATCCTCATTGAGCTATTCGAAGGGTGAGGGCTGGCTACGTGTCGCCCTGGAGGCACCTGTAGCCAACTCTCATCCTCATTGAGCGTGATAACGGACGCTGCGCTGAACGGCGGCGCATAGGAACGGGCGGTGAAATAAGCGCGCCAAAAAAACTATAAAGTTTACGTTTTTTTTCGTAATTCATCAGATGAGGTTGATAACGGACGCTGCGCTGAACGGCGGCGCGTAGGAACGGGCGGTGAAATAAGCGCGCCAAAAAAACTATAAAATTTACGTTTTTTTTCCGTAATTCATCAGATGAGCGTGATAACGGAAGCTGCGCTGAACGGCGGCGCGTAGGAACGGGCGGTGAAATAAGCGCGCCAAAAAAGCTATAAAGTGTACGTTTTTTTTCCATAATTCATTAGATGAGCGTGATAACGGAAGCTGCGTTGAACGGCGGCGCGTAGGAACGGGCGGTGAAATAAGCGCGCCAAAAAAACTATAAAGTTTACGTTTTTTTTCCGTAATTCATCAGATGAGCGTGATAACGGACGCTGCGCTGAATGGCGGCGCGTAGGAACGGGCGGTGAAATAAGCGCGCCAAAAAAACTATAAAGTTTACGTTTTTTTTCCGTAATTCATCAGATGAGCGTGATAACGGATGCTGTGCTGAACGGCGGCACGTAGGAACGGGCGGTGAAATAAGTGCGCCAAAAAAACGATAGTTTACTTTTTTTTCTGTAATTTATCAGATGAGCGTGATAACGGACGCAGCCCTTAACGGCGGCGTCAGAGCGACTTTTTTTTGTTGCAGATTGAATTTTAAGTGCTTTTGGTATCATCAAACCTGTAGCCAGCTCTCATCCTCATTGAGCTATTCCAAGGGTGAGGGCTGGCTAGGGGTCGCCCTGGAGGCACCTGTAGCCAGCTCTCATCCTCATTGAGCTGCTCCAAGGGTGAGGGCTGGCTAGGGGTCGCCCTGGAGGCACCTGTAGCCAGCTCTCATCCTCATTGAGCTGCTCCAAGGGTGAGGGCTGGCTAGGGGTCGCCCTGGAGGCACCTGTAGCCAGCTCTCATCCTCATTGAGCTGCTCCAAGGGTGAGGGCTGGCTAGGGGTCGCCCTGGAGGCACCTGTAGCCAGCTCTCATCCTCATTGAGCTGCTCCAAGGGTGAGGGCTGGCTAGGGGTCGCCCTGGAGGCACCTGTAGCCAGCTCTCATCCTCATTGAGCTGCTCCAAGGGTGAGGGCTGGCTAGGGGTCGCCCTGGAGGCACCTGTAGCCAGCTCTCATCCTCATTGAGCTGCTCGAAGCGTGAGGGCTGGCTAGGGGTCGCCCTGGAGGCACCTGTAGCCAGCTCTCATCCTCATTGAGCTGCTCCAAGGGTGAGGGCTGGCTAGGGGTCGCCCTGGAGTCACCTGTAGCCAGCTCTCATCCTCATTGAGCTGCTCCAAGGGTGAGGGCTGGCTAGGGGTCGCCCTGGAGGCACCTGTAGCCAGCTCTCATCCTCATTGAGCTGCTCCAAGGGTGAGGGCTGGCTAGGGGTCGCCCTGGAGGCACCTGTAGCCAGCTCTCATCCTCATTGAGCTGCTCCAAGGGTGAGGGCTGGCTAGGGGTCGCCCTGGAGGCACCTGTAGCCAGCTCTCATCCTCATTGAGCTGCTCCAAGGGTGAGGGCTGGCTAGGGGTCGCCCTGGAGGCACCTGTAGCCAGCTCTCATCCTCATTGAGCTGCTCCAAGGGTGAGGGCTGGCTAGGGGTCGCCCTGGAGGCACCTGTAGCCAGCTCTCATCCTCATTGAGCTGCTCCAAGGGTGAGGGCTGGCTAGGGGTCGCCCTGGAGGCACCTGTAGCCAGCTCTCATCCTCATTGAGCTGCTCCAAGGGTGAGGGCTGGCTAGGGGTCGCCCTGGAGGCACCTGTAGCCAGCTCTCATCCTCATTGAGCTGCTCCAAGGGTGAGGGCTGGCTAGGGGTCGCCCTGGAGGCACCTGTAGCCAGCTCTCATCCTCATTGAGCTGCTCCAAGGGTGAGGGCTGGCTAGGGGTCGCCCTGGAGGCACCTGTAGCCAGCTCTCATCCTCATTGAGCTGCTCCAAGGGTGAGGGCTGGCTAGGGGTCGCCCTGGAGGCACCTGTAGCCAGCTCTCATCCTCATTGAGCGTGATAACGGACGCTGCGCTGAACGGCGGCGCATAGGAACGGGCGGTGAAATAAGCGCGCCAAAAAAAACTATAAAGTTTACGTTTTTTTTCCGTAATTCATCAGATGAGGGTGATAACGGACGCTGCGCTGAACGGCGGCGCGTAGGAACGGGCGGTGAAATAAGCGCGCCAAAAAAACTATAAAGTTTACGTTTTTTTTCCGTAATTCATCAGATGAGCATGATAACGGACGCTGCGCTGAATAGCGGCGCGTAGGAACGGGCGGTGAAATAAGCGCGCCAAAAAAACTATAAAGTTTACTTTTTTTTTCCGTAATTCATCAGATGAGCGTGATAACGGATGCTGTGCTGAACGGCGACAAGTAGGAACGGGCGATGAAATAAGTGCGCCAAAAAAACGATAAAGTTTACGTTTTTTTTCTGTAATTCATCAGATCAGCGTGATAACGGACGCAGCCCTTAACGGCGGCGTCAGAGCGACTTTTTTTTGTTGTAGATTGAATTTTAAGTGCTTTTGCTATCATCAAACCTGTAGCCAGTTCTCATCCTCATTGAGCTATTCCAAGGGTGAGGGCTGGCTAAGGGTCGCCCTGGAGGCACCTGTAGCCAGCTCTCATCCTCATTGAGCTGCTCCAAGGGTGAGGGCTGGCTAGGGGTCGCCCTGGAGGCACCTGTAGCCAGCTCTCATCCTCATTGAGCTGCTCCAAGGGTGAGGGCTGGCTAGGGGTCGCCCTGGAGGCACCTGTAGCCAGCTCTCATCCTCATTGAGCTGCTCCAAGGGTGAGGGCTGGCTAGGGGTCGCCCTGGAGGCACCTGTAGCCAGCTCTCATCCTCATTGAGCTGCTCCAAGGGTGAGGGCTGGCTAGGGGTCGCCCTGGAGGCACCTGTAGCCAGCTCTCATCCTCATTGAGCTGCTCCAAGGGTGAGGGCTGGCTAGGGGTCGCCCTGGAGGCACCTGTAGCCAGCTCTCATCCTCATTGAGCTGCTCCAAGGGTGAGGGCTGGCTAGGGGTCGCCCTGGAGGCACCTGTAGCCAGCTCTCATCCTCATTGAGCTGCTCCAAGGGTGAGGGCTGGCTAGGGGTCGCCCTGGAGGCACCTGTAGCCAGCTCTCATCCTCATTGAGCTGCTCCAAGGGTGAGGGCTGGCTAGGGGTCGCCCTGGAGGCACCTGTAGCCAGCTCTCATCCTCATTGAGCTGCTCCAAGGGTGAGGGCTGGCTAGGGGTCGCCCTGGAGGCACCTGTAGCCAGCTCTCATCCTCATTGAGCTGCTCCAAGGGTGAGGGCTGGCTAGGGGTCGCCCTGGAGGCACCTGTAGCCAGCTCTCATCCTCATTGAGCTGCTCCAAGGGTGAGGGCTGGCTAGGGGTCGCCCTGGAGGCACCTGTAGCCAGCTCTCATCCTCATTGAGCTGCTCCAAGGGTGAGGGCTGGCTAGGGGTCGCCCTGGAGGCACCTGTAGCCAGCTCTCATCCTCATTGAGCTGCTCCAAGGGTGAGGGCTGGCTAGGGGTCGCCCTGGAGGCACCTGTAGCCAGCTCTCATCCTCATTGAGCTGCTCCAAGGGTGAGGGCTGGCTAGGGGTCGCCCTGGAGGCACCTGTAGCCAGCTCTCATCCTCATTGAGCTGCTCCAAGGGTGAGGGCTGGCTAGGGGTCGCCCTGGAGGCACCTGTAGCCAGCTCTCATCCTCATTGAGCTGCTCCAAGGGTGAGGGCTGGCTAGGGGTCGTCCTGGAGGCACCTGTAGCCAGCTCTCATCCTCATTGAGCTGCTCCAAGGGTGAGGGCTGGCTAGGGGTCGCCCTGGAGGCACCTGTAGCCAGCTCTCATCCTCATTGAGCTGCTCCAAGGGTGAGGGCTGGCTAGGGGTCGCCCTGGAGGCACCTGTAGCCAGCTCTCATCTTCATTGAGCTGCTCCAAGGGTGAGGGCTGGCTAGGGGTCGCGCTGGAGGCACCTGTAGCCAGCTCTCATCCTCATTGAGCTGCTCCAAGGGTGAGGGCTGGCTAGGGGTCGCCCTGGAGGCACCTGTAGCCAGCTCTCATCCTCATTGAGCTGCTCCAAGGGTGAGGGCTGGCTAGGGGTCGCCCTGGAGGCACCTGTAGCCAGCTCTCATCCTCATTGAGCTATTCCAAGGGTGAGGGCTGGCTACGTGTCGCCCTGGAGGCACTTGTAGCCAGCTCTCATCCTCATTGAGCGTGATAACGGACGCTGCGCTGAACGGCGGCGCATAGGAACGGGCGGTGAAATAAGCGCGCCAAAAAAAACTATAAAGTTTACGTTTTTTTTCCGTAATTCATCAGATGAGGGTGATAACGGATGCTGCGCTGAACGGCGGCGCGTAGGAACGGGCGGTGAAATAAGCGCGCCAAAAAAACTATAAAGTTTACGTTTTTTTTCCGTAATTCATCAGATGAGCATGATAACGGACGCTGCGCTGAATAGCGGCGCGTAGGAACGGGCGGTGAAATAAGCGCGCCAAAAAAACTATAAAGTTTACTTTTTTTTTCCGTAATTCATCAGATGAGCGTGATAACGGATGCTGTGCTGAACGGCGACACGTAGGAACGGGCGATGAAATAAGTGCGCCAAAAAAACGATAAAGTTTACGTTTTTTTTCTGTAATTTATCAGATCAGCGTGATAACGGACGCAGCCCTTAACGGCGGCGTCAGAGCGTCTTTTTTTTGTTGTAGATTGAATTTTAAGTGCTTTTGCTATCATCAAACCTGTAGCCAGCTCTCATCCTCATTGAGCTATTCCAAGGGTGAGGGCTGGCTAAGGGTCGCCCTGGAGGCACCTGTAGCCAGCTCTCATCCTCATTGAGCTGCTCCAAGGGTGAGGGCTGGCTAGGGGTCGCCCTGGAGGCACCTGTAGCCAGCTCTCATCCTCATTGAGCTGCTCCAAGGGTGAGGGCTGGCTAGGGGTCGCCCTGGAGGCACCTGTAGCCAGCTCTCATCCTCATTGAGCTGCTCCAAGGGTGAGGGCTGGCTAGGGGTCGCCCTGGAGGCACCTGTAGCCAGCTCTCATCCTCATTGAGCTGCTCCAAGGGTGAGGGCTGGCTAGGGGTCGCCCTGGAGGCACCTGTAGCCAGCTCTCATCCTCATTGAGCTGCTCCAAGGGTGAGGGCTGGCTAGGGGTCGCCCTGGAGGCACCTGTAGCCAGCTCTCATCCTCATTGAGCTGCTCCAAGGGTGAGGGCTGGCTAGGGGTCGCCCTGGAGGCACCTGTAGCCAGCTCTCATCCTCATTGAGCTGCTCCAAGGGTGAGGGCTGGCTAGGGGTCGCCCTGGAGGCACCTGTAGCCAGCTCTCATCCTCATTGAGCTGCTCCAAGGGTGAGGGCTGGCTAGGGGTCGCCCTGGAGGCACCTGTAGCCAGCTCTCATCCTCATTGAGCTATTCCAAGGGTGAGGGCTGGCTACGGGTATGCCCTGGAGGCACCTGTAGCCAGCTCTCATCCTCATTGAGCTATTCCAAGGGTGAGGGCTGGCTAGGGGTCGCCCTGGAGGCACCTGTAGCCAGCTCTCATCCTCATTGAGCTATTCCAAGGGTGAGGGCTGGCTACGTGTCGCCCTGGAGGCACCTGTAGCCAGCTCTCATCCTCATTGAGCTATTCCAAGGGTGAGGGCTGGCTAGGGGTCGCCCTGGAGGCACCTGTAGCCAGCTCTCATCCTCATTGAGCTATTCCAACGGTGAGGGCTGGCTACGTGTCGCCCTGGAGGCACCTGTAGCCAGCTCTCATCCTCATTGAGCGTGATAACGGACGCTGCGCTGAACGGCGGAGCATAGGAACGGGCGGTGAAATAAGCGCGCCAAAAAAACTATAAAGTTTACGTTTTTTTTTCCGTAATTCATCAGATGAGGGTGATAACGGACGCTGCGCTGAACGGCGGCGCGTAGGAACGGGCGGTGAAATAAGCGCGCCAAAAAAACTATAAAATTTACGTTTTTTTTCCGTAATTCATCAGATGAGCATGATAACGGACGCTGCGCTGAACGGCGACACGTAGGAACGGGCGATGAAATAAGTGCGCCAAAAAAACGATAAAGTTTACGTTTTTTTTCTGTAATTTATCAGATCAGCGTGATAACGGACGCAGCCCTTAACGGCGGCGTCAGAGCGACTTTTTTTTGTTGTAGATTGAATTTTAAGTGCTTTTGCTATCATCAAACCTGTAGCCAGCTCTCATCCTCATTGAGCTATTCCAAGGGTGAGGGCTGGCTAAGGGTCGCCCTGGAGGCACCTGTAGCCAGCTCTCATCCTCATTGAGCTGCTCCAAGGGTGAGGGCTGGCTAGGGGTCGCCCTGGAGGCACCTGTAGCCAGCTCTCATCCTCATTGAGCTGCTCCAAGGGTGAGGGCTGGCTAGGGGTCGCCCTGGAGGCACCTGTAGCCAGCTCTCATCCTCATTGAGCTGCTCCAAGGGTGAGGGCTGGCTAGGGGTCGCCCTGGAGGCACCTGTAGCCAGCTCTCATCCTCATTGAGCTGCTCCAAGGGTGAGGGCTGGCTAGGGGTCGCCCTGGAGGCACCTGTAGCCAGCTCTCATCCTCATTGAGCTGCTCCAAGGGTGAGGGCTGGCTAGGGGTCGCCCTGGAGGCACCTGTAGCCAGCTCTCATCCTCATTGAGCTGCTCCAAGGGTGAGGGCTGGCTAGGGGTCGCCCTGGAGGCACCTGTAGCCAGCTCTCATCCTCATTGAGCTGCTCCAAGGGTGAGGGCTGGCTAGGGGTCGCCCTGGAGGCACCTGTAGCCAGCTCTCATCCTCATTGAGCTATTCCAAGGGTGAGGGCTGGCTACGGGTATGCCCTGGAGGCACCTGTAGCCAGCTCTCATCCTCATTGAGCTATTCCAAGGGTGAGGGCTGGCTAGGGGTCGCCCTGGAGGCACCTGTAGCCAGCTCTCATCCTCATTGAGCTATTCCAAGGGTGAGGGCTGGCTACGTGTCGCCCTGGAGGCACCTGTAGCCAGCTCTCATCCTCATTGAGCTATTCCAAGGGTGAGGGCTGGCTAGGGGTCGCCCTGGAGGCACCTGTAGCCAGCTCTCATCCTCATTGAGCTATTCCAAGGGTGAGGGCTGGCTACGTGTCGCCCTGGAGGCACCTGTAGCCAGCTCTCATCCTCATTGAGCGTGATAACGGACGCTGCGCTGAACGGCGGAGCATAGGAACGGGCGGTGAAATAAGCGCGCCAAAAAAACTATAAAGTTTACGTTTTTTTTTCCGTAATTCATCAGATGAGGGTGATAACGGACGCTGCGCTGAACGGCGGCGCGTAGGAACGGGCGGTGAAATAAGCGCGCCAAAAAAACTATAAAATTTACGTTTTTTTTCCGTAATTCATCAGATGAGCGTGATAACGGAAGCTGAGCTGAACGGCGGCGCGTAGGAACGGGCGGTGAAATAAGCGCGCCAAAAAAGCTATAAAGTGTACGTTTTTTTTCCATAATTCATTAGATGAGCGTGATAACGGAAGCTGCGTTGAACGACGGCGCGTAGGAACGGGCGGTGAAATAAGCGCGCCAAAAAAACTATAAAGTTTACGTTTTTTTTCCGTAATTCATCAGATGAGCGTGATAACGGATGCTGCACTGAATGGCGGCGCGTAGGAACGGGCGGTGAAATAAGCGCGCCAAAAAAACTATAAAGTTTACGTTTTTTTTCCGTAATTCATCAGATGAGCGTGATAACGGAAGGTGCGCTGAACCGTGGCGCGTAGGAACGGGCGGTGAAATAAGCGCGCCAAAAAAACTATAAAGTTTATGTTTTTTTCCATAATTCATTAGATGAGCGTGATAACGGAAGCTGCGCTGAACGGCGGCGCGTAGGAAAAGGCAGTGAAATAAGCGCGCCAAAAAAGCTATAAAGTTTCCTTTTTTTTCCCGTAATTTATCAGATGAGCGTGATAACGGACGCAGCCCTTAACGGCGGCGTCAGAGCGACTTTTTTTTGTTGCAGATTGAATTTTAAGTGCTTTTGGTATCATCAAACCTGTAGCCAGCTCTCATCCTCATTGAGCTATTCCAAGGGTGAGGGCTGGCTAGGGGTCGCCCTGGAGGCACCTGTAGCCAGCTCTCATCCTCATTGAGCTATTCCAAGGGTGAGGGCTGGCTACGGGTCGCCCTGGAGGCACCTGTAGCCAGCTCTCATCCTCATTGAGCTGCTCCAAGGGTGAGGGCTGGCTAGGGGTCGCCCTGGAGGCACCTGTAGCCAGCTCTCATCCTCATTGAGCTATTCCAAGGGTGAGGGCTGGCTACGGGTCGTCCTGGAAGTACCTGTAGCCAGCTCTCATCAAGAAAAAGCTACGCCTACTAAGTTGCATTAACCAATCGGAGCAGATTCATGATTTACATTCAAATAAACCATCATTTTAGGAAAAGGAAAAGGAGTTTTGGAGGGAAGTTTAATTTGATCCAGTGCTCAGGAGCAACAAGGGTGATTAGTGCACAAGAGAAGCTGTGACCTTAGCCAATTACAACCATGCCGCCCAAAAGAAGGTAAGTACACCTGGTGGGATAGTGAGTGGGAGGGAAATATGAATCTGCAGAGGTATGTGTTGCTTCTAGAAATACTCTTTCTGGACACCATTGCAGCATGCATTCTGGGGTACACTGAGACCATGGGAGTATTTGCAGAAGAGGTTAACATACAGCATGTATTGGGATCAGGTGCCTAACTATACTGCAGCATCATCTGAGCTTGTACTGGAATCAGGTGTATAAGTATACTTGTACTCATATAGCTTGTACTGGAATCAGGTGTATAAGTATACTTGTACTCATATAGCTTGTACTGGAATCAGGTGTATAAGTATGCTTGTACTCATATAGTTTGTACTGGAATCAGGTGCCTAATCTGATGTCCTCTCTGTGACCTCTGCAAACTTTTTAGCTTGGTTGTATTACTGTGGTGGGGGGAGGGGGAAGGATTGCGGTGTGAAAGTGTATTATAACATCATGTTAAGGCTTGCAATTGTTCAGGCTCAGTCACAGAAAGGGTTTATGTTTTTGGCGCGGTCTTTCTGTATCTTTCAAAGTTTGCAGTGTGAAAAGGCTTTAAACTGTATATGTACTTGCTCGCTCACTCGTTTTTTCTCCTTTTTGACTGATAAATGAGTGCCGGTCATGTGCAAAACTGTATACGCATTTGCATAGTCAATACCACATTAATTTTTTGCACGGTATCTTTGTCAATCTAAATAATTCTTGCAAAACCTCAGATTTGCGCAAGATCTAGGAACATGCATATGATAAAAAACCGCATGTGTTATGTGCACAATATTGCCACAATTTGTGTAGTATGCTATAAAAGTGCATTAACTTGTGCTAAACAATTGCTCCTTAAAAAATTGTGTACGTTTGTCCGTTTTTGTGACCAAAAATGAGGGCTGGCTATTGGTGGTCAAAATACACTCTAGAGCCAGCCCTCATCTTTTTAAAAAAATCTATGGCAATGATGAGACGTGCCTTTTCTCATGAGCTGTGTATTTGTTGTAAAAAAAAATCAGATTTTTGAAATCCAGTTATCCTGCTGAAACATAAAAAATGCTGGTTGATATTAGTGGGTGGAAAAGCTAGATTCTCACTGATATTGTTCCTGATCTTCCATTTTTCTTTTTTACAGCGGCTTCAGGATGCTGAAGACATGTCCACTATGTTACAAAGCATTTACTCAACTGCCACAGCACCTTACACGACAATGCCTTAGATGCTGTACACAAGAGGAGAAGGATGCGCTAGTGAAAGAATCTAGAAACTCACTGATAGCAATTGCAACAAAAGGAACATATATCCCTTATGACAAGATTCCAGAGATCACTACAAAGGACGATCTTATCTCCTTCCTGGAGGACAGAGGGTTTATAGTACCCGAGAAACCAACTATGGCCAGGTATGCCCCACTAGCATCTTATTCTTTGAATACTGATGTTCATACTTGTGTAAGCTTTATAGATTTGCATATATGTTCTGAACTATGCCAAATAATCACGTGTATTTTATATTTACAGGATTGTTGAAGATGAGGGGGCATCACCTGTGCAGGAGGAGCTGACAGCCAGTGAGCAAGAGCTGCCTAATGAGGAGGAAGTGCTGCCTGTTGAGGAGGAAATGTCTACAGTCATCGAGGAGGAGTCGCCCGTCCCAGAGGAAGAGCCGCCCGTCCCAGAGGAAGAGCCGCCCGTCCCAGAGGAAGAGCTGTCCGTCACAGAGGAAGAGCCGTCCGTCACAGAGGAAGAGCCGCCCGTCACAGTGGAAGAGCCGCCCGTCCCAGAGGAAGAGCCGCCCGTCCCAGAGGAAGAGCCGTCCGTCACAGAGGAAGAGCCGTCCGTCACAGTGGAAGAGCCGTCCGTCCCAGAGGAAGAGCCGCCCGTCACAGTGGAAGAGCCGCCCGTCCCAGAGGAAGAGCTGCCCGTCCCAGAGGAAGAGCCGCCCGTCCCAGAGGAAGAGCCGCCCGTCCCAGAGGAAGAGCCGCCCGTCCCAGAGGAAGAGCCGTCCGTCACAGAGGAAGAGCCGTCCGTCACAGAGGAAGAGCCGCCCGTCAGAGTGGAAGAGCCGTCCGTCACAGAGGAAGAGCCGCCCGTCCCAGAGGATTATGATGTCTACAGGTCAGTGTAAATTTATACAAGGAATTTACTTTAATCCCTTGCTCAAACATTGCCTTGGCCTCAGCACATCCTGGCTTTTAGGCCACTTTAAAAAATTGTCAACACTGCTGGCCTACTCAAGATTGTACTTCACGTTATTACTAAGGATTTTTATAATTTACAGGACTGTTGAAGATGAGAAGCCATCTACATCAACTGGCACATCGGCACGCCGAGCCATATCAAATCCTGAATTGGTGCATCTTTCAGCTGCAGAAGACTATACATCCTCTGAAACATCCGACAGTGAAGCCGATCACCAACCAGAGACCAGAGAAAGAGAGGAAAATACCAGCCAAACAGATGAAGACAGGCCGAGGTCAGTTAGTGTGTGTAACATTCTCACTCATCATGCTTTTATATATATATACATATCTATATATATCTATATATATATATCTATATATATATATAGATATAGATATATATATATTTATATATATATATATTGAGCAAAAAAACAATACAAATAATGTTTAACTGGGACAATTAATAGCATATCCCACAACTTTACAGCCCTTACAAAGTAATTTTTTCTCCTATTTTAGGCAATAGATTTCCCTTCCATTGCAGCCATAAAACAGGATGCCAAAAAAGTGCCCTACACACAGACAGCTCTGTGGGGCACACAGCTTTGGCGGGGCATACTAAAATGCACTGCCATTACGATTTTCATCTGTGGGCCAGTAGAGGATGATGTACTAGCTTTACCCACAGATGAACTTCAGAACACGCAGTGTTCAGCAGTGGATGCTGCGTATAAAGGGCAGGCAGCCAGCAAAGTGCTGCTGCCAGTCAGAGCACTGGGGTCCACAGAAATCGGGCCTGGGGACACAGAAATGTTTACCACCCCTGACAACGGTGAGTGGAACCCCCAGCTGTCAAGGTCCCCGACATTTCCCCAGATTCTTCCACTGGGTGAGGGCCCCATGAATGCGTCGTTACAGGGAACCCTGGACTCACAGGCCCCATAGCGGCTGCATAGTCTACTGCCATTGGCAGGACGTCACTATATATATGCTGTATATGCTTACACAGTATTTTTCTCAAAGTTCTAATTTGTTTCTACTCTGACCTGTTGTTCTTTCTTCCAAATTTGTAGGATGACAAGCCAGAAATGGACTGTTGACAAGAGGATCAAAATGAAAGATGCAGGTTATTATGATCACCATTCTCTGTCTCATCCAATATTAAAAGGTTTTTCCTCTTATTTGCAGAACCATTGCAAGCTGGAAAGATACAAACAAATTGTTGAAAATGTGTCAAGGTTTTTATACTTTATGAACAAACGCCGTGTGAGCCTCAACTTTGCGACAAAGATTGAAAACGCCCATTTATTTTTCAAAAACCTTCAAGATCTCGGTCTGTGCAACCAAACTGTCACCAACTACATTAAGAATGTCCGGAAATTTGTACATTATCAACTATTTGCAACCAATTTACGCGATAAAAATGAAAAACTCTTCAAGGCAATGAAGTATTTCCAGTATGTGACTGCGGATATTCAGAAGAAATTTTCCAAGGGAGTTGCAAAAGAAGTTGTCAGCAAAAGGTATGTCAGCTAATTTTTATCCTTTCAGATGTATGCACAATTATTATTTTTTCTCTTTTCTCCCTCCCGCCAGGATTTTTCATACATGACTTAAAAATAGGCCTCACCTATCAGTCACATTTATTAATCTTTCTCTTAGGTACCTGGAGTTGCATAAATTGGACAAAACACCTCAGCAATGCCAGGAGATCCTGACCGTTGCAAAGCCAGCTTTCCTGCAAGCCATCGAGGATGTCCAAGGAGGATCCCGAAATGAAGTGCATCAGTTGGAGATTCTCTATTACCTTGAGGCCTTAATCATACTAAAACACTTACAAAGACCAGGAGTTGTCAGAAACATGACGGTAAGTAACAACCTACTCATTATCCTGATTTAAAGCCACATGTCTATCTAACTTTCCCATGTCTTGACTCACAGGTTTCTGAGTGGACAGAGAGGATGCGTCACATCTATCAAAATGAACAGCTAATAATTGTCGGAGTTAAATCCCATAAGACTGCTGCCCACCAAGTAGCCTGTTTTGTGCTTACTGAAGAAGAAGAAAAGGTAAGATGTTCCTGTCACTACGATGGCACCCACATTAGAGAGGGATCTGTTAGTTGTCATGACTTCAACCCGTAGGATTAGTGGCATTCTGTCCCTTTTAGTAGATCCTCCCTTTAACCAGATTTTACAGGACAACTTGGTGCTACATCCTCATGCAGGTGTGTTGGGAGTCTTTCCCTTATTTCCCT
Source organism: Phyllobates terribilis (assembly GCF_046119375.1). Taxonomy (NCBI): domain Eukaryota; kingdom Metazoa; phylum Chordata; class Amphibia; order Anura; family Dendrobatidae; genus Phyllobates; species Phyllobates terribilis. The sequence continues at coordinate 129,023 of NW_027364377.1, forward strand.
GCAGTATCCAGGATGCTAAACCATAGTATCGGTGTCCAGAATAGTGCATTTTCTTAACAATAATGCTTGTTGCAGCAGCATCCAGAATGCATTATCAGTAGGAACAGATATGCTCTCCCTTATCACAGATGTTCTGCACTTTAAATGAATGGTGGGCAGTTTATAGTCTGACATATGTTTGGTGTGAGGTGACTTTTCTATATATTTAGATTGTGTGGTTCCTATCATGCTCTGAAATCCAACTGAGGCGGAGGAGAGATACTGCCCTTTTAGTCTGTAGGTTTCGCTCTCCTGGTTAGGCACATCCCTCCCTCACGTTGGTGCGGTCATTGACTCCAGTAATTAATTTAGTCTATTTCAAATTTTCTTATCTTAATATTGAAGGGCCCAACTCAATTTTTATTAAGTGGTTTACTGTTTTTTGTTTTGTTTATTTACAGTGGTTTAACATCTACTTTAAAAAAGTGAGACGGGTGCTGGCCAAAAAAGACAGTCCAGATAAATTCTTCTTATCGACTACAGGAAGACAGATATATAATGTATCCACCGACCTTCATCGCTACCAGAAGAAGTAAGTCTTAAAAGTTAAAAATCCTACATATTAGATGTTGTGCCATGTATTTATGATCTACTCTATTGCTATCTAGGTACAAACTTAAATCCATCTCTAGTCAGGTGGCAAGAAAAACTTGTGAAACATGGACCGTGTCACATTTAACAGAGACACAGAGGTATCTTTTCTCCAAATATCTCAGTCATTCCAACATGACAGCAGAGAGGAATTACAGAGAAAAAACGTTAGGAGACCTCTGCCAAGCATACACACTGGTCTTGGCAGCAGGGAAATCATCGGAAAATCAACCTCAACCCAGCAGCTCAAGGTAATTTATTGCAAAGCAGTTATGATCTATTTCACCAAATTGTTGATAAAATGTAATATTCTGTTTTCTATCTCCCCTAAAGAGAAGCAGAAGAGAGCAATGGAGAAGAGGAGCAAATGGTCCAGCAAGCTGAAGACTACAGTGCCCAGGGTGAAACAGAGGACCTCGGTGTGTCAAATTTAAATACTAAGACTCAAAGGTGGGTATATTATTAAATCAAGCAAGCTAGTAGGAGTTGGCAAACTGTACATAGCTTGTGATGTTATGGACAATGACTTGTTCTTCTGAGCATCCTCAGCACCTATACCCAGGCAAAGTGCTCTCAGTAGCGGCCACTTGTAGACAGTATGCGGAAGGGTATATTACAGGCGTTTATTGATGATATCTCCATCGCAGAACAAACCTCGATGCCTAAACTTTTAGGATTGATAGAAGATATCCTTATACCACTCTAAGTGCCCAGAAAATGTAATGTTATTATTTATATCAGGCGGAGAGCACCAATCGAACCTAGGGTCACAACAAGGTCCATGAAGACAGGGATGCAGTTGAGGAAAAGGAAACACCCAGGGTAATTGGTCAATATACTCATTCACATTGTCCTTGAACAATAAACATTTCGGTTTTAACATATGTATTCCCCTTCTTTCCTTTAAAGAGATTAAGAAGACGGCAGTGATCAGCTCCCAAGAAAGAATGAGGCGTTTCGGAGACTAAAGTTCCGGTCTTGTTAAAGTTTCTGAATTCATGTTTTATTTGTTTCTTTTCTATTCTAGGTTGTTCTACAATTCCAGGTGAACGGGGCCCTCGAAGCAATGGGAGAAGATTTTCTTTATTATAAACATTTGTACTGTTTGTATTAGTGTTAAAGGGATTCTGTCACCAGGTTTTAGCCATCTCATCTGAGCGCACCATAATGTGGACACAGACATCTTTATTCCAGTGATATATCACTTACTAGGCTGCTCAGTGTAGTTTGCATTAAAACACTGTTAAATCATCTGGAGATTATCATTAGAGCACTACTCCAGTAGTCCAGTCATACTTGGGAGCTGCCAAATCTGCAACAGAGAAAACAGTAATTTTATCAAAATGACAGCAAGGAGCTCAGTAAGTGAAACATTGCTGGATCAGGATTTCTATCTCTACATTATGCTGCTGTCCGATGGGATGTCAAAAACCTGGTGACAGAGTCCTTTTAATAACTATTTTAAAGATAAATATAAAGTGGAAGTCCTATGGCTATGATGAAACAATTCTGACAACTGTTCAAATGGCACAATCATTTACTACCGTCAGGTTTCTGAGCCGTTTAGTCTAATGCTTTGTCAGTATTACTAGAATCCATAATAATTTAAAGGTCAGGTAGCCATAAAAGTGCTCCTGCCAGTCAGAGCAGTGCAGTCCCTGGAAATCAGGCCTAGGGAAGCAGAATATATTACCATCCCTAACAACGGTAAGCATGACCCCCAGCTGTCCAGCAACCCGACATGTAGAACTGCCTATAAAAATGACCATTTGTCCAGTCAGTGCATCACTCTCTGGTGCCCTTTTACACTGGCACACTGCTTTCTGTCTCTCTCTCTTTCTCTCTCTCCAGTGCAATGCTCTCTGGTGCTCTTTCACTCTCTTTCCAGTGCACCACTCTCTGATGTGTTCTCTTTCTCCCTACTGCACCGCTCTCTGGCACTCCTCTGTCTTTATAGTGCAGTGCTCTCTTTTGTGCTCTCTCAGTCTCCAGTGCATCACTGGCGCTCACTTTTGATCTCTCCCCATTGCACCACTCTCTCGCATGCTCTCTCTCTGGTGCTTTCTTTCCATCCAAAGTGCCTTTTTTTGTCTCTGTGCCTTCACGAGCCTCTCAATCTCTGTCTTTGCCCATCTGTGGCTCTCTATCGGTCTCTGTGCCTCTCTGTCCCTCCCTGTGCTTCTATTTACCTTTTGCATCCCTCTATGTGCCTACCTTTGCCCCTTTGCTCCCCTCTTTGCCTCTATGTGCCTCTCAATGACTCTCTCTCATGCACACCTCTTCCTGTAGGTCAAAGGTAAGAAGCACTACTCAAGTTGCAGCAGAGAAGATTAATTGGTAAGTAACCACAAAGCTACACAGTGTTTAACACTTGTGTATTTTTTAAGAATCTTGTTCCTGTAGGATGCTTCCTGAACATTAAAGTGAATTGTCAGGAAACATCTTTAATCTACAGGATCCTTGAAAAATATGCAAGTTTTTATTGGATGATTTGTCAGGCTATCAACAATCACACAGGGCCACAGGCCCGTCAACAGGGCAATAGCCCACTCCACAAGGCCAATGACCCTTTGCAAAGGGCCAGAGGTCCCTTTCCGCAGTGCCATAGGCATTTCCACAGGGCCATAACCCACTCCAGCTCTCTCCACAGGGCAACAGGCCCATTTGAAGGGCCACAGATCCCTCTTCAGGGTCACAGGCCTTTCCACAGGGCCGCACCCACCTTCAGCTCTCTCCACAGGGCCATAGGCCCTTTCCTCAGGGCCACAAGCCCCTCCAGCTCTCTCCACAGGACCACAGGCTCCTACCGGGCCACAGGCCTTTACACAGTGCCACAAGCCCCTCCAGCTCTTTCCACAGGCAATCATGTTGCATTTTGTTTACTGCAAAAGACTTCATAGGCCCCAATCTTACTCCAGAGCCTTCCACAGGCCCCTCCAGCCCACTCCACATGGCCTTTTTTAGCAGAGCAAAACTCCCTCCAGCTCTCTTTACATCACTACATGCCCCTCTGCGGGCAAACAACCCCTTCAACTCTCTCCACAGTACCATAGGCTCCTTCTGCCGGGCCACAAGCATTTCCACAGGGCCACAATCCCCTCCAACTCTTCTCCACAGGACAACAAGCTCTCTTTACAGAGCCATAACTCCCCTCCACAGGGCCAAATGCACTTTCTGCACGGCCACAGCCCCCTTTAGCTCTCTCCACAGAGACACAGGGCCCGTCTGCAGGACACAAGCCCCCTCTTCAAGGCCAAAGGGCCTTTCTACATGGCCATAGTCATTTCCATAGGGCACAAGCCCCTCCAGCTCTCTCCACAGGGCAACGGACCCCTATACAGGGTCACAGGCCTTTCCACAGGGCCACAACACCTTCAGCTCTCTCCACAGGACCACTGGCTCCTTCTGCCGGGCCACAAGCATTTCCACAGGGCCACAATCCCCTCCAACTCTTCTCCACAGGACAACAAGCTCTCTTTACAGAGCCATAACTCCCCTCCACAGGGCCAAATGCACTTTCTGCACGGCCACAGCCCCCTTTAGCTCTCTCCACAGAGACACAGGGCCCGTCTGCAGGACACAAGCCCCCTCTTCAAGGCCAAAGGGCCTTTCTACATGGCCATAGTCATTTCCATAGGGCACAAGCCCCTCCAGCTCTCTCCACAGGGCAACGGACCCCTATACAGGGTCACAGGCCTTTCCACAGGGCCACAACACCTTCAGCTCTCTCCACAGGACCACAGGCTACTACCGGGCCACAGGTCTTTCCACAGTGCCACAAGCACCATCCAGCTCTCTCCACAGGCAATCATGTTGCACTTTTGCAACAAGAGTCAATTTTTGTTTCAGTTCGGCAACATTGGAGTCAACCCTGTTGCAAATCGGACACGAAGCTTGAAAATTTAGATGTTTACTGCAAAGGACTTCATAGGCCTTCATCTTACTCCAGAGCCTTCCACAGGCCCCTCCAGCACGCTCTACATGGCCTTTTCCACAGGCCACAACTCCATCCAGCTCTCTTTACATCGCCACATGCCCCTCTGCGGGGCAACAGACCCCTATACAGGGTCACAGGCCTCTCCACAGGGCCTCAACCCCTTCAGCTCTCTCCACAGGACCACTGGCTCCTTCTGCCGGGCCACAAGCCTTTCCACAGGGCCACAATCCCCTCCAATTCCACAGGACAACAGGCTCTCTTTACAGGGCCATAGCTCCCCTCCACAGGGCCAAATGCACTTTCCACATGGCCACAACCCCCTCCAGCTCTCTACACAGAGTCATGGGGCCCGTCTGCAGGGCACAAGCCCCTTCATCAAGGCCAAGGGGCCTTTCTACAGGGCCACTGGCCTTTAAATAGTGCCACAACCTCCTCTGGCTCTCTCAAGAGGGCCACAGGCTCCTTCTACAGGGCAAGGGCCCCCTCCACAAGGCCAAAGGCCCTTTGCAAAGGGCCATAGGTCCATTCCACAGGGCCATAGTCATTTCCATAGGGCCATAACCCCCCTCAAGCTCTCTCCACAGAACCGCAGGCTCCTTCTACAGGTTTACAGGCATATACACAGGGCCACATCCGCCTTCACCTCTCTCCACAAGGCGACAGGGCCCTTTCACTGTGTCATAGGCCTTTCCATAAGGCCACAACCCCCTCTGTCTCTCTCAAAAAGGACAGAGGCTCCCTTTACAAGGCAACAGCCCCCTCCACAAGGCCAAAGGCCTTTTTCAAAGGGCCACAGGTCCCTTTCGCAGGGCCATAGGCATTTCCCCAAGGCAATAACCCCCTCCAGCTCTCTCCACAGGACCACAGGCTCCTTCTACAAGACTACAACCCCTTTGAGCTCTTTCATCAGGGCCACAGCCTCCTCCGCCCCCCTTTAATCAGTTAAAAGGGCTCAATTGAGTGACCACAACACCTTCAGCTCTCTCCACAGGACCACAGGCTCCTACTGAGCCACAGGACTTTCCACAGTGCCACAAGCCCCTCTAGCTCTCTCCACAGGCAATCATGTTGCATGTTTTTTACTGCAAAGGACTACATAGGCCAAAATCTTACTCCAGAGCCTTCCACAGGCCCCTCCAGCCGGCTCCACATGGCCTTTTCCTCAGGCCACAACTCCCTCCAGTTCTCTTTACATCGCCACATGCCCCTCTGCGGGGCCACAGACCCCTATACAGGGTCACTGGCCTTTCCACAGGGCCTCAACCCCTTCAGCTCTCTCCACAGGACCACAGGCTTTTCCACAGCCCACAACTCCTTCCAGCTCTCACCACAGGGCCACAGCCCCTTCCACAAGGCTAAAGGGCCTATCCATAGGGCCACAGACCTTTCCACAGGGCCACAACACGCTCCAGCTCTCTCCACAGGACAAGAAGCTCTCTTTACAGGGCCATAGCTCACCTCCACAGGGCCAAAGGCACTTTCCACACGGCCACAACTCCCAACAGCCCTCTCCACAGAGTCACAGGGCCCGTCTGCAGGGCACAAGCCCCTCTTCAAGGCCAAAAGGCCTTTCTACATGGCCATAGTTATTCCCATAGGGCACGAGCACCTCCAGCTCTCTCCACAGGGCAACGGACCCCTGTACAGGGTCACAGTCCTTTCCACAGGGCCACAACAGCTTCAGCTCTCTCCACAGGCAATCATGTTGCATGTTGTTTACTGCAGAGGACTTCATAGGCCCAAACCTTACTCCAGAGCCTTCCACAGGCCCCTCCAGCCCGCTCCACATGGCCTTTTCCTCAGGCCACAACTCCCTCCAGCTCTCTTTACATCGCCACATGCCCCTCTGCGGGGCCACAGACCCCTATACAGGGTCACATGCCTTTCCACAGGGCCTCAACCCCTTCAGCTCTCTCCACAGGACCACTGCCTCCTTCTGCCGGGCTACAAGCCTTTCCACAGGGCCACAATCCCCTCCAACTCTTCTCCACAGGACAACAAGCTCTCTTTACAGGGCCATAGCTCCCCTCCACAGGGCCAAATGCACTTTCTGCATGGCCACAGCCCCCTTTAGCTCTCTCAACAGAGACACAAGGCCCGTCTGCAGGGCACAAGCCCCCTCTTCAAGGCCAAAAGGCCTTTCTACATGGCCATAGTCATTTCCATAGGGCACGAGCCCCTCCAGCTCTCTCCACAGGGCAACGGACCGCTATACAGGGTCACAGGCCTTTCCACAGGGCCACAACACCTTCAGCTCTTCCACATGACCACAGGCTCCAGCCCGGCCACAGGCCTTTCCACAGTGCTACAAGTCCCTCCAGCTTTCTCCACAGGCAATCATGTTTCATGTTGTTTACCGCAAAAGGACTTCATAGGCCCAAATCTTACTTCAGACCCTTCCACAGGCCCCTCCAGCCCGCTCCACATGGCCTTTTCCGCAGGCCACAACTCCCTCCAGCTCTCTTTACATCGCCACATGCCCCTCTGCGGGGCCACAGACCCCTATACAGGGTCACAGGCCTTTCCACAGGACCTCAACCCCTTCAGCTCTCTCCACAGGACCACAGACTTTTCCACAGCCCACAACTCCATCCAGCTCTCACCAGAGGGCCACAGCCCCTTCCACAAGGCTAAAGGGCCTATCCATAGGGCCACAACACCCTCCAGCTCTCTCCACAGGACAAGAAGCTCTCTTTACAGGGCCATAGCTCACCTCCACAGGGCCAAATGCACTTTCCACACGGCCACAACTCCCAACAGCTCTCTCCACAGAGTCACAAGGCCCGTCTGCAGGGCACAAGCCCCCTCTTCAAGGCCAAAAGGCCTTTCTACATGGCCATAGTCATTTCCATAGGGCACAAGCCCCTCCAGCTCTCTCCACAGGGCAACGGACCCCTATACAGGGTCACAGGCCTTTCCCCAGGGCCACAATCCCCTCCAACTCTTCTCCACACGACAACAAGCTCTCTTTACCGGGCCATAGCTCCCCTCCACAGGGCCAAATGCACTTTCTGCATGGCCACAGCCCCCTTTAGCTCTCTCCACAGAGACACAAGGCCCGTCTGCAGGGCACAAGCCCCCTCTTCAAGGCCAAAAGGCCTTTCTACATGGCCATAGTCATTTCCATAGGGCACAAGCCCCTCCAGCTCTCTCCACAGGGCAGCGGACCCCTATACAGGGTCACAGGCCTTTCCACAGGGCCACAACACTTTCAGCTCTCTCCACAGGACCACAGGCTCCTACTGGGCCACAGGCCTTTCCACAGTGCCACAAGCCCCTCCAGCTCTCTCCACAGGCAATCATGTTGCATGTTGTTTACTGCAGAGGACTTCATAGGCCCAAATCTTACTCCAGAGCCTTCCACAGGCCTTTCCAGCCCACTCCACATGGCCTTTTCCTCAGGCCACAACTCCCTCCCGCTCTCTTTACATCGCCACATGCACCCTCTGCGGGGCCACAGACCCCTATACAGGGTCACAGGCCTTTCCACAGGGCCTCAACCCCTTCAGCTCTCTCCACAGGACCACTGGCTCCTTCTGCCGGGCCACAAGCATTTCCACAGGGCCACAATCCCCTCCAACTCTCTACACAGGACAACTAGCTCTCTTTACAGGGCTATAGCTCCCCTCCACAGGGCCAAATGCACTTTCCACACGGCCAAAATCCCCTCCAGCTCTCTCCACAGAGTCACGGGGCTCGTCTGCAGGGCACAAGCCCCTTCATCAAGGCCAAGGGGCCTTTCTACAGGGCTACTGGCCTTTAAATAGGGCCACAACCCCCTCTGGTACTCTCAACAGGGCCACAGGCTCCTTCTACAGGTGTACAGGCATTTACACAGGGCCACAACCACCTTTACCTCTCTCCAAAGGGCAACAGGGCCCTTTCACTATGCAATAAGCCTTTCCATAAGGCCACAACCCCCTCTCTCTCTCTCAAAAAGGACAGAGGCTCCCTTTACAAGGAAACAGCCCCCTCCACAAGGCCAAAGTCCTTTTTCAAAGGGCCACAGGTCCCTTCCACAGGGCCATAGGCATTTCCCCAAGGCAATAGCCCCCTCCAGCTCTCTCCACAGGACCACAGGCTCCTTCTACAAGGCTACAACCCATTTCAGCTCTTTCATCAGGGCCACAGCCCCCTCCACCCCTCTTTAATCAGTTAAAAGGACTCATTTGAGTGACCTATTGACCATTGGTCAGCTCGAGTAAAGGAACCTGATATAGTATACTGCACTGTTTAATATTCTTTTTTTTCTTTACACAGGTTGAATGCTGGCAAAGAAATGTCACCTATGCCATGCTCCTTTATACCAGTTTTCTTGATTGACATGTTATTTTTGGAGCCAAATGAGAAAATTGGGAAATAGAAAGCTCCCCCCTCCTTCCAATCAGTGGATCCGGTCAGGTGCTCAGTGGCGGTAGGCCACCGCCTGGAAGCCAAACATGAAAAAAGGAATGCTGGCACCGGTTTCCATATGATGAATTTTACTTTATTCCATGAAGATCAATACATTAAAAAGAAGGCATCTTTACAGGCAATCCGCCATCATGTCATTTTTGGTTTAAGCCTAATTTCTTTCAATAAATAAAATGGAATAAATGTGTCACTTTTTTGCCTATACTAGTAGTTGTGGGGTATTATGACATCACAATAGAATTAATACTTACCCTTTCCGATGCCTTTTAGGGCTATCCGGTGCAGAACCAAGGCCAAATACCAACCGACAGGACCTTCATGTGACATCATGGAAGGTCCTGTCGCTCAGGACGTGGCTTTGGCTCTGCACCGGATAGACCGAAAAGGCGTCTGAAAGGGTAAGTATTAATTCTTTATTATTTTTAATACATCTGTATTTATTTAATTTTGATTTCGTACTGTATAGTAATACATTACAAAATGAAATGGGGGCTGGCAGACATGTCACAAAGGGGAGGAGGAACAGGATTCTTCTTCCACCTCTGTGACATCACTTTTCCTCCGGACCGGGTGGTGTGTGAACACAGCCTCAGGCTGCGTGCCCACGTAGCGATTTACAAGCGTATATGTTGCGTAATTTACGCAGCGGAAACGCTTGTGAAACACTTGATAATCTGCACCCCATGGTACTCAGTGGCATTCCGCAATGTTAATGCCCATGCTGTAGATTTTTACGCAGCGTTTCTGCTGCGCTTAAAAATCCTTTCCACAGGGCCACAACACATTCAGCTCTCTCCACAGGACCACAGGCTCCTACCCGGCCACAGGCCTTTCCACAGTGCTACGAGTCCCTCCAGCTCTCTCCACAGGCAATCATGTTGCATGTTGTTTACCGCAAAAGGACTTCATAGGCCCAAATCTTACTTTAGACCCTTCCACAGGCCCCTCCAGCCCGCTCCACATGGCCTTTTCCGCAGGCCACAACTCCCTCCAGCTCTCTTTACATCGCCACATGCCCCTCTGCGGGGCCACAGACCCCTATACAGGGTCACAGGCCATTCCACAGGGCCACAATCCCCTCCAACTCTTCTCCACAGGACAACAAGCTCTCTTTACCGGGCCATAGCTCCCCTCCACAGGGCCAAATGCACTTTCTGCACGGCCACAGCCCCCTTTAGCTCTCTCCACAGAGACACAAGGCCCGTCTGCAGGGCACAAGCCCCCTCTTCAAGGCCAAAAGGCCTTTCTACATGGCCATAGTCATTTCCATAGGGCACGAGCCCCTCCAGCTCTCTCCACAGGGCAACGGACCGCTATACAGGGTCACAGGCCTTTCCACAGGGCCACAACACCTTCAGCTCTTCCACAGGACCACAGGCTCCAGCCCGGCCACAGGCCTTTCCACAGTGCTACAAGTCCCTCCAGCTCTCTCCACAGGCAATCATGTTTCATGTTGTTTACCGCAAAAGGACTTCATAGGCCCAAATCTTACTTCAGACCCTTCCACAGGCCCCTCCAGCCCGCTCCACATGGCCTTTTCCGCAGGCCACAACTCCCTCCAGCTCTCTTTACATCGCCACATGTCCCTCTGCGGGGCCACAGACCCCTATACAGGGTCACAGGCCTTTCCACAGGAACTCAACCCCTTCAGCTCTCTCCACAGGACCACAGACTTTTCCACAGCCCACAACTCCTTCCAGCTCTCACCAGAGGGCCACAGCCCCTTCAACAAGGCTAAAGGGCCTATCCATAGGGCCACAGACATTTCCACAGGGCCACAACACCCTCCAGCTCTCTCCACAGGACAAGAAGCTCTCTTTACAGGGCCATAGCTCACCTCCACAGGGCCAAATGCACTTTCCACACGGCCACAACTCCCAACAGCTCTCTCCACAGAGTCACAAGGCCCGTCTGCAGGGCACAAGCCCCCTCTTCAAGGCCAAAAGGCCTTTCTACATGGCCATAGTCATTTCCATAGGGCACGAGCCCCTCCAGCTCTCTCCACAGGGCAACGGACCCCTATACAGGGTCACAGGCCTTTCCCCAGGGCCACAATCCCCTCCAACTCTTCTCCACACGACAACAAGCTCTCTTTACCGGGCCATAGCTCCCCTCCACAGGGCCAAATGCACTTTCTGCATGGCCACAGCCCCCTTTAGCTCTCTCCACAGAGACACAAGGCCCGTCTGCAGGGCACAAGCCCCCTCTTCAAGGCCAAAAGGCCTTTCTACATGGCCATAGTCATTTCCATAGGGCACAAGCCCCTCCAGCTCTCTCCACAGGGCAACGGACCCCTATACAGGGTCACAGGCCTTTCCACAGGGCCACAACACTTTCAGCTCTCTCCACAGGACCACAGGCTCCTACTGGGCCACAGGCCTTTCCACGGTGCCACAAGCCCCTCCAGCTCTCTCCACAGGCAATCATGTTGCATGTTGTTTACTGCAAAGGACTTCATAGGCCCAAATCTTACTCCAGAGCCTTCCACACGCCTTTCCAGCCCACTCCACATGGCATTTTCCTCAGGCCACAACTCCCTCCAGCTCTCTTTACATCGCCACATGCACCCTCTGCGGGACCACAGACCCCTATACAGGGTCACAGGCCTTTCCACAGGGCCTCAACCCCTTCAGCTCTCTCCACAGGACCACTGGCTCCTTCTGCCGGGCCACAAGCATTTCCATAGGGCCACAATCCCCTCCAACTCTTCTCCACAGGACAACAAGCTCTCTTTACAGAGCCATAACTCCCCTCCACAGGGCCAAATGCACTTTCTGCACGGCCACAGCCCCCTTTAGCTCTCTCCACAGAGACACAGGGCCCGTCTGCAGGACACAAGCCCCCTCTTCAAGGCCAAAGGGCCTTTCTACATGGCCATAGTCATTTCCATAGGGCACAAGCCCCTCCAGCTCTCTCCACAGGGCAACGGACCCCTATACAGGGTCACAGGCCTTTCCACAGGGCCACAACATCTTCAGCTCTCTCCACAGGACCACAGGCTACTACTGGGCCACAGGTCTTTCCACAGTGCCACAAGCACCATCCAGCTCTCTCCACAGGCAATCATGTTGCACTTTTGCAACAAGAGTCAATTTTTGTTGCAGTTCGGCAACATTGCAGTCAACCCTGTTGCAAATCGGACACGAAGCTTGAAAATTTAGATGTTTACTGCAAAGGACTTCATAGGCCTTCATCTTACTCCAGAGCCTTCCACAGGCACCTCCAGCACGCTCCACATGGCCTTTTCCACAGGCCACAACTCCATCCAGCTCTCTTTACATCGCCACATGCCCCTCTGCGGGGCAACAGACCCCTATACAGGGTCACAGGCCTCTCCACAGGGCCTCAACCCCTTCAGCTCTCTCCGCAGGACCACTGGCTCCTTCTGCCGGGCCACAAGCCTTTCCACAGGGCCACAATCCCCTCCAATTCCACAGGACAACAGGCTCTCTTTACAGGGCCATAGCTCCCCTCCACAGGGCCAAATGCACTTTCCACATGGCCACAACCCCCTCCAGCTCTCTACACAGAGTCATGGGGCCCGTCTGCAGGGCACAAGCCCCTTCATCAAGGCCAAGGGGCCTTTCTACAGGGCCACTGGCCTTTAAATAGTGCCACAACCTCCTCTGGCTCTCTCAAGAGGGCCACAGGCTCCTTCTACAGGGCAAGGGCCCCCTCCACAAGGCCAAAGGCCCTTTGCAAAGGGCCATAGGTCCATTCCACAGGGCCATAGTCATTTCCATAGGGCCATAACCCCCCTCAAGCTCTCTCCACAGAACCGCAGGCTCCTTCAACAGGTTTACAGGCATATACACAGGGCCACATCCGCCTTCACCTCTCTCCACAAGGCGACAGGGCCCTTTCACTGTGTCATAGGCCTTTCCATAAGGCCACAACCCCCTCTGTCTCTCTCAAAAAGGACAGAGGCTCCCTTTACAAGGCAACAGCCCCCTCCACAAGGCCAAAGGCCTTTTTCAAAGGGCCACAGCTCCCTTTCGCAGGGCCATAGGCATTTCCCCAAGGCAATAACCCCCTCCAGCTCTCTCCACAGGACCACAGGCTCCTTCTACAAGACTACAACCCCTTTGAGCTCTTTCATCAGGGCCACAGCCTCCTCCGCCCCCCTTTAATCAGTTAAAAGGGCTCAATTGAGTGACCACAACACCTTCAGCTCTCTCCACAGGACCACAGGCTCCTACTGAGCCACAGGACTTTCCACAGTGCCACAAGCCCCTCTAGCTCTCTCCACAGGCAATCATGTTGCATGTTTTTTACTGCAAAGGACTTCATAGGCCAAAATCTTACTCCAGAGCCTTCCACAGGCCCCTCCAGCCGGCTCCACATGGCCTTTTCCTCAGGCCACAACTCCCTCCAGCTCTCTTTACATCGCCACATGCCCCTCTGCGGGGCCACAGACCCCTATACAGGGTCACTGGCCTTTCCACAGGGCCTCAACCCCTTCAGCTGTCTCCACAGGACCACAGGCTTTTCCACAGCCCACAACTCCTTCCAGCTCTCACCACAGGGCCACAGCCCCTTCCACAAGGCTAAAGGGCCTATCCATAGGGCCACAGACCTTTCCACAGGGCCACAACACGCTCCAGCTCTCTCCACAGGACAAGAAGCTCTCTTTACAGGGCCATAGCTCACCTCCACAGGGCCAAAGGCACTTTCCACACGGCCACAACTCCCAACAGCCCTCTCCACAGAGTCACAGGGCCCGTCTGCAGGGCACAAGCCCCTCTTCAAGGCCAAAAGGCCTTTCTACATGGCCATAGTTATTCCCATAGGGCACGAGCACCTCCAGCTCTCTCCACAGGGCAACGGACCCCTGTACAGGGTCACAGTCCTTTCCACAGGGCCACAACAGCTTCAGCTCTCTCCACAGGCAATCATGTTGCATGTTGTTTACTGCAGAGGACTTCATAGGCCCAAACCTTACTCCAGAGCCTTCCACAGGCCCCTCCAGCCCGCTCCACATGGCCTTTTCCTCAGGCCACAACTCCCTCCAGCTCTCTTTACATCGCCACATGCCCCTCTGCGGGGCCACAGACCCCTATACAGGGTCACATGCCTTTCCACAGGGCCTCAACCCCTTCAGCTCTCTCCACAGGACCACTGCCTCCTTCTGCCGGGCTACAAGCCTTTCCACAGGGCCACAATCCCCTCCAACTCTTCTCCACAGGACAACAAGCTCTCTTTACAGGGCCATAGCTCCCCTCCACAGGGCCAAATGCACTTTCTGCATGGCCACAGCCCCCTTTAGCTCTCTCAACAGAGACACAAGGCCCGTCTGCAGGGCACAAGCCCCCTCTTCAAGGCCAAAAGGCCTTTCTACATGGCCATAGTCATTTCCATAGGGCACGAGCCCCTCCAGCTCTCTCCACAGGGCAACGGACCGCTATACAGGGTCACAGGCCTTTCCACAGGGCCACAACACCTTCAGCTCTTCCACATGACCACAGGCTCCAGCCCGGCCACAGGCCTTTCCACAGTGCTACAAGTCCCTCCAGCTTTCTCCACAGGCAATCATGTTTCATGTTGTTTACCGCAAAAGGACTTCATAGGCCCAAATCTTACTTCAGACCCTTCCACAGGCCCCTCCAGCCCGCTCCACATGGCCTTTTCCGCAGGCCACAACTCCCTCCAGCTCTCTTTACATCGCCACATGCCCCTCTGCGGGGCCACAGACCCCTATACAGGGTCACAGGCCTTTCCACAGGACCTCAACCCCTTCAGCTCTCTCCACAGGACCACAGACTTTTCCACAGCCCACAACTCCATCCAGCTCTCACCAGAGGGCCACAGCCCCTTCCACAAGGCTAAAGGGCCTATCCATAGGGCCACAACACCCTCCAGCTCTCTCCACAGGACAAGAAGCTCTCTTTACAGGGCCATAGCTCACCTCCACAGGGCCAAATGCACTTTCCACACGGCCACAACTCCCAACAGCTCTCTCCACAGAGTCACAAGGCCCGTCTGCAGGGCACAAGCCCCCTCTTCAAGGCCAAAAGGCCTTTCTACATGGCCATAGTCATTTCCATAGGGCACAAGCCCCTCCAGCTCTCTCCACAGGGCAACGGACCCCTATACAGGGTCACAGGCCTTTCCCCAGGGCCACAATCCCCTCCAACTCTTCTCCACACGACAACAAGCTCTCTTTACCGGGCCATAGCTCCCCTCCACAGGGCCAAATGCACTTTCTGCATGGCCACAGCCCCCTTTAGCTCTCTCCACAGAGACACAAGGCCCGTCTGCAGGGCACAAGCCCCCTCTTCAAGGCCAAAAGGCCTTTCTACATGGCCATAGTCATTTCCATAGGGCACAAGCCCCTCCAGCTCTCTCCACAGGGCAACGGACCCCTATACAGGGTCACAGGCCTTTCCACAGGGCCACAACACTTTCAGCTCTCTCCACAGGACCACAGGCTCCTACTGGGCCACAGGCCTTTCCACAGTGCCACAAGCCCCTCCAGCTCTCTCCACAGGCAATCATGTTGCATGTTGTTTACTGCAGAGGACTTCATAGGCCCAAATCTTACTCCAGAGCCTTCCACAGGCCTTTCCAGCCCACTCCACATGGCCTTTTCCTCAGGCCACAACTCCCTCCCGCTCTCTTTACATCGCCACATGCACCCTCTGCGGGGCCACAGACCCCTATACAGGGTCACAGGCCTTTCCACAGGGCCTCAACCCCTTCAGCTCTCTCCACAGGACCACTGGCTCCTTCTGCCGGGCCACAAGCATTTCCACAGGGCCACAATCCCCTCCAACTCTCTACACAGGACAACTAGCTCTCTTTACAGGGCTATAGCTCCCCTCCACAGGGCCAAATGCACTTTCCACACGGCCAAAATCCCCTCCAGCTCTCTCCACAGAGTCACGGGGCTCGTCTGCAGGGCACAAGCCCCTTCATCAAGGCCAAGGGGCCTTTCTACAGGGCTACTGGCCTTTAAATAGGGCCACAACCCCCTCTGGTACTCTCAACAGGGCCACAGGCTCCTTCTACAGGTGTACAGGCATTTACACAGGGCCACAACCACCTTTACCTCTCTCCACAGGGCAACAGGGCCCTTTCACTATGCAATAAGCCTTTCCATAAGGCCACAACCCCCTCTCTCTCTCTCAAAAAGGACAGAGGCTCCCTTTACAAGGAAACAGCCCCCTCCACAAGGCCAAAGTCCTTTTTCAAAGGGCCACAGGTCCCTTCCACAGGGCCATAGGCATTTCCCCAAGGCAATAGCCCCCTCCAGCTCTCTCCACAGGACCACAGGCTCCTTCTACAAGGCTACAACCCATTTCAGCTCTTTCATCAGGGCCACAGCCCCCTCCACCCCTCTTTAATCAGTTAAAAGGACTCATTTGAGTGACCTATTGACCATTGGTCAGCTCGAGTAAAGGAACCTGATATAGTATACTGCACTGTTTAATATTCTTTTTTTTCTTTACACAGGTTGAATGCTGGCAAAGAAATGTCACCTATGCCATGCTCCTTTATACCAGTTTTCTTGATTGACATGTTATTTTTGGAGCCAAATGAGAAAATTGGGAAATAGAAAGCTCCCCCCTCCTTCCAATCAGTGGATCCGGTCAGGTGCTCAGTGGCGGTAGGCCACCGCCTGGAAGCCAAACATGAAAAAAGGAATGCTGGCACCGGTTTCCATATGATGAATTTTACTTTATTCCATGAAGATCAATACATTAAAAAGAAGGCATCTTTACAGGCAATCCGCCATCATGTCATTTTTGGTTTAAGCCTAATTTCTTTCAATAAATAAAATGGAATAAATGTGTCACTTTTTTGCCTATACTAGTAGTTGTGGGGTATTATGACATCACAATAGAATTAATACTTACCCTTTCCGATGCCTTTTAGGGCTATCCGGTGCAGAACCAAGGCCAAATACCAACCGACAGGACCTTCATGTGACATCATGGAAGGTCCTGTCGCTCAGGACGTGGCTTTGGCTCTGCACCGGATAGACCGAAAAGGCGTCTGAAAGGGTAAGTATTAATTCTTTATTATTTTTAATACATCTGTATTTATTTAATTTTGATTTCGTACTGTATAGTAATACATTACAAAATGAAATGGGGGCTGGCAGACATGTCACAAAGGGGAGGAGGAACAGGATTCTTCTTCCACCTCTGTGACATCACTTTTCCTCCGGACCGGGTGGTGTGTGAACACAGCCTCAGGCTGCGTGCCCACGTAGCGATTTACAAGCGTATATGTTGCGTAATTTACGCAGCGGAAACGCTTGTGAAACACTTGATAATCTGCACCCCATGGTACTCAGTGGCATTCCGCAATGTTAATGCCCATGCTGTAGATTTTTACGCAGCGTTTCTGCTGCGCTTAAAAATCCTTTCCACAGGGCCACAACACATTCAGCTCTCTCCACAGGACCACAGGCTCCTACCCGGCCACAGGCCTTTCCACAGTGCTACGAGTCCCTCCAGCTCTCTCCACAGGCAATCATGTTGCATGTTGTTTACCGCAAAAGGACTTCATAGGCCCAAATCTTACTTTAGACCCTTCCACAGGCCCCTCCAGCCCGCTCCACATGGCCTTTTCCGCAGGCCACAACTCCCTCCAGCTCTCTTTACATCGCCACATGCCCCTCTGCGGGGCCACAGACCCCTATACAGGGTCACAGGCCATTCCACAGGGCCACAATCCCCTCCAACTCTTCTCCACAGGACAACAAGCTCTCTTTACCGGGCCATAGCTCCCCTCCACAGGGCCAAATGCACTTTCTGCACGGCCACAGCCCCCTTTAGCTCTCTCCACAGAGACACAAGGCCCGTCTGCAGGGCACAAGCCCCCTCTTCAAGGCCAAAAGGCCTTTCTACATGGCCATAGTCATTTCCATAGGGCACGAGCCCCTCCAGCTCTCTCCACAGGGCAACGGACCGCTATACAGGGTCACAGGCCTTTCCACAGGGCCACAACACCTTCAGCTCTTCCACAGGACCACAGGCTCCAGCCCGGCCACAGGCCTTTCCACAGTGCTACAAGTCCCTCCAGCTCTCTCCACAGGCAATCATGTTTCATGTTGTTTACCGCAAAAGGACTTCATAGGCCCAAATCTTACTTCAGACCCTTCCACAGGCCCCTCCAGCCCGCTCCACATGGCCTTTTCCGCAGGCCACAACTCCCTCCAGCTCTCTTTACATCGCCACATGTCCCTCTGCGGGGCCACAGACCCCTATACAGGGTCACAGGCCTTTCCACAGGAACTCAACCCCTTCAGCTCTCTCCACAGGACCACAGACTTTTCCACAGCCCACAACTCCTTCCAGCTCTCACCAGAGGGCCACAGCCCCTTCAACAAGGCTAAAGGGCCTATCCATAGGGCCACAGACATTTCCACAGGGCCACAACACCCTCCAGCTCTCTCCACAGGACAAGAAGCTCTCTTTACAGGGCCATAGCTCACCTCCACAGGGCCAAATGCACTTTCCACACGGCCACAACTCCCAACAGCTCTCTCCACAGAGTCACAAGGCCCGTCTGCAGGGCACAAGCCCCCTCTTCAAGGCCAAAAGGCCTTTCTACATGGCCATAGTCATTTCCATAGGGCACGAGCCCCTCCAGCTCTCTCCACAGGGCAACGGACCCCTATACAGGGTCACAGGCCTTTCCCCAGGGCCACAATCCCCTCCAACTCTTCTCCACACGACAACAAGCTCTCTTTACCGGGCCATAGCTCCCCTCCACAGGGCCAAATGCACTTTCTGCATGGCCACAGCCCCCTTTAGCTCTCTCCACAGAGACACAAGGCCCGTCTGCAGGGCACAAGCCCCCTCTTCAAGGCCAAAAGGCCTTTCTACATGGCCATAGTCATTTCCATAGGGCACAAGCCCCTCCAGCTCTCTCCACAGGGCAACGGACCCCTATACAGGGTCACAGGCCTTTCCACAGGGCCACAACACTTTCAGCTCTCTCCACAGGACCACAGGCTCCTACTGGGCCACAGGCCTTTCCACGGTGCCACAAGCCCCTCCAGCTCTCTCCACAGGCAATCATGTTGCATGTTGTTTACTGCAAAGGACTTCATAGGCCCAAATCTTACTCCAGAGCCTTCCACACGCCTTTCCAGCCCACTCCACATGGCATTTTCCTCAGGCCACAACTCCCTCCAGCTCTCTTTACATCGCCACATGCACCCTCTGCGGGACCACAGACCCCTATACAGGGTCACAGGCCTTTCCACAGGGCCTCAACCCCTTCAGCTCTCTCCACAGGACCACTGGCTCCTTCTGCCGGGCCACAAGCATTTCCATAGGGCCACAATCCCCTCCAACTCTTCTCCACAGGACAACAAGCTCTCTTTACAGAGCCATAACTCCCCTCCACAGGGCCAAATGCACTTTCTGCACGGCCACAGCCCCCTTTAGCTCTCTCCACAGAGACACAGGGCCCGTCTGCAGGACACAAGCCCCCTCTTCAAGGCCAAAGGGCCTTTCTACATGGCCATAGTCATTTCCATAGGGCACAAGCCCCTCCAGCTCTCTCCACAGGGCAACGGACCCCTATACAGGGTCACAGGCCTTTCCACAGGGCCACAACATCTTCAGCTCTCTCCACAGGACCACAGGCTACTACTGGGCCACAGGTCTTTCCACAGTGCCACAAGCACCATCCAGCTCTCTCCACAGGCAATCATGTTGCACTTTTGCAACAAGAGTCAATTTTTGTTGCAGTTCGGCAACATTGCAGTCAACCCTGTTGCAAATCGGACACGAAGCTTGAAAATTTAGATGTTTACTGCAAAGGACTTCATAGGCCTTCATCTTACTCCAGAGCCTTCCACAGGCACCTCCAGCACGCTCCACATGGCCTTTTCCACAGGCCACAACTCCATCCAGCTCTCTTTACATCGCCACATGCCCCTCTGCGGGGCAACAGACCCCTATACAGGGTCACAGGCCTCTCCACAGGGCCTCAACCCCTTCAGCTCTCTCCGCAGGACCACTGGCTCCTTCTGCCGGGCCACAAGCCTTTCCACAGGGCCACAATCCCCTCCAATTCCACAGGACAACAGGCTCTCTTTACAGGGCCATAGCTCCCCTCCACAGGGCCAAATGCACTTTCCACATGGCCACAACCCCCTCCAGCTCTCTACACAGAGTCATGGGGCCCGTCTGCAGGGCACAAGCCCCTTCATCAAGGCCAAGGGGCCTTTCTACAGGGCCACTGGCCTTTAAATAGTGCCACAACCTCCTCTGGCTCTCTCAAGAGGGCCACAGGCTCCTTCTACAGGGCAAGGGCCCCCTCCACAAGGCCAAAGGCCCTTTGCAAAGGGCCATAGGTCCATTCCACAGGGCCATAGTCATTTCCATAGGGCCATAACCCCCCTCAAGCTCTCTCCACAGAACCGCAGGCTCCTTCAACAGGTTTACAGGCATATACACAGGGCCACATCCGCCTTCACCTCTCTCCACAAGGCGACAGGGCCCTTTCACTGTGTCATAGGCCTTTCCATAAGGCCACAACCCCCTCTGTCTCTCTCAAAAAGGACAGAGGCTCCCTTTACAAGGCAACAGCCCCCTCCACAAGGCCAAAGGCCTTTTTCAAAGGGCCACAGCTCCCTTTCGCAGGGCCATAGGCATTTCCCCAAGGCAATAACCCCCTCCAGCTCTCTCCACAGGACCACAGGCTCCTTCTACAAGACTACAACCCCTTTGAGCTCTTTCATCAGGGCCACAGCCTCCTCCGCCCCCCTTTAATCAGTTAAAAGGGCTCAATTGAGTGACCACAACACCTTCAGCTCTCTCCACAGGACCACAGGCTCCTACTGAGCCACAGGACTTTCCACAGTGCCACAAGCCCCTCTAGCTCTCTCCACAGGCAATCATGTT
The DNA here is from genome assembly GCF_046119375.1 of Phyllobates terribilis. Taxonomy (NCBI): domain Eukaryota; kingdom Metazoa; phylum Chordata; class Amphibia; order Anura; family Dendrobatidae; genus Phyllobates; species Phyllobates terribilis. Next base: position 149,870 of record NW_027364377.1, read on the forward strand.
GCATGTTTTTTACTGCAAAGGACTTCATAGGCCAAAATCTTACTCCAGAGCCTTCCACAGGCCCCTCCAGCCGGCTCCACATGGCCTTTTCCTCAGGCCACAACTCCCTCCAGCTCTCTTTACATCGCCACATGCCCCTCTGCGGGGCCACAGACCCCTATACAGGGTCACTGGCCTTTCCACAGGGCCTCAACCCCTTCAGCTGTCTCCACAGGACCACAGGCTTTTCCACAGCCCACAACTCCTTCCAGCTCTCACCACAGGGCCACAGCCCTTTCCACAAGGCTAAAGGGCCTATCCATAGGGCCACATACCTTTCCACAGGGCCACAACACCCTTCAGCTCTCTCCACAGGACAAGAAGCTCTCTTTACAGGGCCATAGCTCACGTCCACAGGGCCAAATGCACTTTCCACACGGCCACAACTCCCAACAGCTCTCTCCACAGAGTCACAGGGCCCGTCTGCAGGGCACAAGCCCCCTCTTCAAGGCCAAAAGGCCTTTCTACATGGCCATAGTCATTTCCATAGGGCACGAGCCCCTCCAGCTCTCTCCACAGGGCAACAGACCCCTATACAGGATCACAGGCCTTTCCACAGGGCCACAACACCTTCAGCTCTCTCCACAGGACCACAGGCTCCTACTGGGCCACAGGCCTTTCCACAGTGCCACAAGCCCCTCCAGCTCTCTCCACAGGCAATCATGTTGCATGTTGTTTACTGCAAAGGACTTCATAGGCTCAAATCTTACTCCAGAGCCTTCCACAGGCCTCTCCAGCCCGCTCCACATGGCCTTTTCCTCAGGCCACAACTCCCTCCAGCTCTCTTTACATCGCCACATGCCCCTCTGCGGGGCCACAGACCCCTATACAGGGTCACAGGCCTTTCCACAGGGCCTCAACCCCTTCAGCTGTCTCCACAGGACCACAGGCTTTTCCACAGCCCACAACTCCTTCCAGCTCTCACCACAGGGCCACAGCCCTTTCCACAAGGCTAAAGGGCCTATCCATAGGGCCACATACCTTTCCACAGGGCCACAACACCCTCCAGCTCTCTCCACAGGACAAGAAGCTCTCTTTACAGGGCCATACCTCACCTCCACAGGGCCAAATGCACTTTCCACACGGCCACAACTCCCAACAGCTCTCTCCACAGTGTCACAGGGCCCGTCTGCAGGGCACAAGCGCCCTCTTCAAGGCCAAAAGGCCTTTCTACATGGCCATAGTCATTTCCATAGGGCACGAGCCCCTCCAGCTCTCTCCACAGGGCAACAGACCCCTATACAGGATCACAGGCCTTTCCACAGGGCCACAACACCTTCAGCTCTCTCCACAGGACCACAGGCTCCTACTGGGCCACAGGCCTTTCTACAGTGCCACAAGCCCCTCCAGCTCTCTCCACAGGCAATCATGTTGCATGTTGTTTACTGCAAAGGACTTCATAGGCTCAAATCTTACTCCAGAGCCTTCCACAGGCCTCTCCAGCCCGCTCCACATGGCCTTTTCCTCAGGCCACAACTCCCTCCAGCTCTCTTTACATCGCCACATGCCCCTCTGCGGGGCCACAGACCCCTATACAGGGTCACAGGCCTTTCCACAGGGCCTCAACCCCTTCAGCTGTCTCCACAGGACCACAGGCTTTTCCACAGCCCACAACTCCTTCCAGCTCTCACCACAGGGCCACAGCCCTTTCCACAAGGCTAAAGGGCCTATCCATAGGGCCACAGACCTTTCCACAGGGCCACAACACCCTCCAGCTCTCTCCACAGGACAAGAAGCTCTCTTTACAGGGCCATAGCTCACCTCCACAGGGCCAAATGCACTTTCCACACGGCTACAACTCCCAACAGCTCTCTCCACAGAGTCACAGGGCCCGTCTGCAGGGCACAAGCGCCCTCTTCAAGGCCAAAAGGCCTTTCTACATGGCTATAGTCATTTCCATACGGCACGAGCCCCTCCAGCTCTCTCCACAGGGCAACGGACCCCTATACAGGGTCACAGGCCTTTCCACAGGGCCACAACACCTTCAGCTCTCTCCACAGGACCACAGGCTCCTACTGGGCCACAGGCCTTTCCACAGTGCCACAAGCCCCTCCAGCTCTCTCCACAGGCAATCATGTTGCATGTTGTTTACTGCAAAGGACTTCATAGGCTCAAATCTTACTCCAGAGCCTTCCACAGGCCTCTCCAGCCCGCTCCACATGGCCTGTTCCTCAGGCCACAACTCCCTCCAGCTCTCTTTACATCGCCACATGCCCCTCTGCGGGGCCACAGACCCCTATACAGGGTCACAGGCCTTTCCACAGGGCCTCAACCCCTTCAGCTGTCTCCACAGGACCACAGGCTTTTCCACAGCCCACAACTCCTTCCAGCTCTCACCACAGGGCCACAGCCCTTTCCACAAGGCTAAAGGGCCTATCCATAGGGCCACAGACCTTTCCACAGGGCCACAACACCCTCCAGCTCTCTCCACAGGACAAGAAGCTCTCTTTACAGGGCCATAGCTCACCTCCACAGGGCCAAATGCACTTTCCACACGGCTACAACTCCCAACAGCTCTCTCCACAGAGTCACAGGGCCCGTCTGCAGGGCACAAGCGCCCTCTTCAAGGCCAAAAGGCCTTTCTACATGGCTATAGTCATTTCCATACGGCACGAGCCCCTCCAGCTCTCTCCACAGGGCAACGGACCCCTATACAGGGTCACAGGCCTTTCCACAGGGCCACAACACCTTCAGCTCTCTCCACAGGACCACAGGCTCCTACTGGGCCACAGGCCTTTCCACAGTGCCACAAGCCCCTCCAGCTCTCTCCACAGGCAATCATGTTGCATGTTGTTTACTGCAAAGGACTTCATAGGCTCAAATCTTACTCCAGAGCCTTCCACAGGCCTCTCCAGCCCGCTCCACATGGCCTGTTCCTCAGGCCACAACTCCCTCCAGCTCTCTTTACATCGCCACATGCCCCTCTGCGGGGCCACAGACCCCTATACAGGGTCACAGGCCTTTCCACAGGGCCTCAACCCCTTCAGCTGTCTCCACAGGACCACAGGCTTTTCCACAGCCCACAACTCCTTCCAGCTCTCACCACAGGGCCACAGCCCTTTCCACAAGGCTAAAGGGCCTATCCATAGGGCCACATACCTTTCCACAGGGCCACAACACCCTCCAGCTCTCTCCACAGGACAAGAAGCTCTCTTTACAGGGCCATAGCTCACCTCCACAGGGCCAAATGCACTTTCCACACGGCTACAACTCCCAACAGCTCTCTCCACAGAGTCACAGGGCCCGTCTGCAGGGCACAAGCGCCCTCTTCAAGGCCAAAAGGCCTTTCTACATGGCTATAGTCATTTCCATACGGCACGAGCCCCTCCAGCTCTCTCCACAGGGCAACGGACCCCTATACAGAATCACAGGCCTTTCCACAGGGCCACAACACCTTCAGCTCTCTCCACAGGACCACAGGCTCCTACTGGGCCACAGGCCTTTCCACAGTGCCACAAGCCCCTCCAGCTCTCTCCACAGGCAATCATGTTGCATGTTGTTTACTGCAAAGGACTTCATAGGCTCAAATCTTACTCCAGAGCCTTCCACAGGCCTCTCCAGCCCGCTCCACATGGCCTTTTCCTCAGGCCACAACTCCCTCCAGCTCTCTTTACATCGCCACATGCCCCTCTGCGGGGCCACAGACCCCTATACAGGGTCACAGGCCTTTCCACAGGGCCTCAACCCCTTCAGCTGTCTCCACAGGACCAAAGGCTTTTCCACAGCCCACAACTCCTTCCAGCTCTCACCACAGGGCCACAGCCCTTTCCACAAGGCTAAAGGGCCTATCCATAGGGCCACATACCTTTCCACAGGGCCACAACACCCTCCAGCTCTCTCCACAGGACAAGAAGCTCTCTTTACAGGGCCATACCTCACCTCCACAGGGCCAAATGCACTTTCCACACGGCCACAACTCCCAACAGCTCTCTCCACAGAGTCACAGGGCCCGTCTGCAGGGCACAAGCGCCCTCTTCAAGGCCAGAAGGCCTTTCTACATGGCCATAGTCATTTCCATAGGGCACGAGCCCCTCCAGCTCTCTCCACAGGGCAACAGACCCCTATACAGGATCACAGGCCTTTCCACAGGGCCACAACACCTTCAGCTCTCTCCACAGGACCACAGGCTCCTACTGGGCCACAGGCCTTTCTACAGTGCCACAAGCCCCTCCAGCTCTCTCCACAGGCAATCATGTTGCATGTTGTTTACTGCAAAGGACTTCATAGGCTCAAATCTTACTCCAGAGCCTTCCACAGGCCTCTCCAGCCCGCTCCACATGGCCTTTTCCTCAGGCCACAACTCCCTCCAGCTCTCTTTACATCGCCACATGCCCCTCTGCGGGGCCACAGACCCCTATACAGGGTCACAGGCCTTTCCACAGGGCCTCAACCCCTTCAGCTGTCTCCACAGGACCACAGGCTTTTCCACAGCCCACAACTCCTTCCAGCTCTCACCACAGGGCCACAGCCCTTTCCACAAGGCTAAAGGGCCTATCCATAGGGCCACAGACCTTTCCACAGGGCCACAACACCCTCCAGCTCTCTCCACAGGACAAGAAGCTCTCTTTACAGGGCCATAGCTCACCTCCACAGGGCCAAATGCACTTTCCACACGGCTACAACTCCCAACAGCTCTCTCCACAGAGTCACAGGGCCCGTCTGCAGGGCACAAGCGCCCTCTTCAAGGCCAAAAGGCCTTTCTACATGGCTATAGTCATTTCCATACGGCACGAGCCCCTCCAGCTCTCTCCACAGGGCAACGGACCCCTATACAGGGTCACAGGCCTTTCCACAGGGCCACAACACCTTCAGCTCTCTCCACAGGACCACAGGCTCCTACTGGGCCACAGGCCTTTCCACAGTGCCACAAGCCCCTCCAGCTCTCTCCACAGGCAATCATGTTGCATGTTGTTTACTGCAAAGGACTTCATAGGCTCAAATCTTACTCCAGAGCCTTCCACAGGCCTCTCCAGCCCGCTCCACATGGCCTGTTCCTCAGGCCACAACTCCCTCCAGCTCTCTTTACATCGCCACATGCCCCTCTGCGGGGCCACAGACCCCTATACAGGGTCACAGGCCTTTCCACAGGGCCTCAACCCCTTCAGCTGTCTCCACAGGACCACAGGCTTTTCCACAGCCCACAACTCCTTCCAGCTCTCACCACAGGGCCACAGCCCTTTCCACAAGGCTAAAGGGCCTATCCATAGGGCCACAGACCTTTCCACAGGGCCACAACACCCTCCAGCTCTCTCCACAGGACAAGAAGCTCTCTTTACAGGGCCATAGCTCACCTCCACAGGGCCAAATGCACTTTCCACACGGCTACAACTCCCAACAGCTCTCTCCACAGAGTCACAGGGCCCGTCTGCAGGGCACAAGCGCCCTCTTCCAGGCCAAAAGGCCTTTCTACATGGCTATAGTCATTTCCATACGGCACGAGCCCCTCCAGCTCTCTCCACAGGGCAACGGACCCCTATACAGGGTCACAGGCCTTTCCACAGGGCCACAACACCTTCAGCTCTCTCCACAGGACCACAGGCTCCTACTGGGCCACAGGCCTTTCCACAGTGCCACAAGCCCCTCCAGCTCTCTCCACAGGCAATCATGTTGCATGTTGTTTACTGCAAAGGACTTCATAGGCTCAAATCTTACTCCAGAGCCTTCCACAGGCCTCTCCAGCCCGCTCCACATGGCCTGTTCCTCAGGCCACAACTCCCTCCAGCTCTCTTTACATCGCCACATGCCCCTCTGCGGGGCCACAGACCCCTATACAGGGTCACAGGCCTTTCCACAGGGCCTCAACCCCTTCAGCTGTCTCCACAGGACCACAGGCTTTTCCACAGCCCACAACTCCTTCCAGCTCTCACCACAGGGCCACAGCCCTTTCCACAAGGCTAAAGGGCCTATCCATAGGGCCACATACCTTTCCACAGGGCCACAACACCCTCCAGCTCTCTCCACAGGACAAGAAGCTCTCTTTACAGGGCCATAGCTCACCTCCACAGGGCCAAATGCACTTTCCACACGGCTACAACTCCCAACAGCTCTCTCCACAGAGTCACAGGGCCCGTCTGCAGGGCACAAGCGCCCTCTTCAAGGCCAAAAGGCCTTTCTACATGGCTATAGTCATTTCCATACGGCACGAGCCCCTCCAGCTCTCTCCACAGGGCAACGGACCCCTATACAGAATCACAGGCCTTTCCACAGGGCCACAACACCTTCAGCTCTCTCCACAGGACCACAGGCTCCTACTGGGCCACAGGCCTTTCCACAGTGCCACAAGCCCCTCCAGCTCTCTCCACAGGCAATCATGTTGCATGTTGTTTACTGCAAAGGACTTCATAGGCTCAAATCTTACTCCAGAGCCTTCCACAGGCCTCTCCAGCCCGCTCCACATGGCCTTTTCCTCAGGCCACAACTCCCTCCAGCTCTCTTTACATCGCCACATGCCCCTCTGCGGGGCCACAGACCCCTATACAGGGTCACAGGCCTTTCCACAGGGCCTCAACCCCTTCAGCTGTCTCCACAGGACCACAGGCTTTTCCACAGCCCACAACTCCTTCCAGCTCTCACCACAGGGCCACAGCCCTTTCCACAAGGCTAAAGGGCCTATCCATAGGGCCACATACCTTTCCACAGGGCCACAACACCCTCCAGCTCTCTCCACAGGACAAGAAGCTCTCTTTACAGGGCCATAGCTCACCTCCACAGGGCCAAATGCACTTTCCACACGGCCACAACTCCCAACAGCTCTCTCCACAGAGTCACAGGGCCCATCTGCAGGGCACAAGCCCCCTCTTCAAGGCCAAAAGGCCTTTCTACATGGCCATAGTCATTTCCATAGGGCACGAGCCCCTCCAGCTCTCTCCACAGGGCAACAGACCCCTATACAGGATCACAGGCCTTTCCACAGGGCCACAACACCTTCAGCTCTCTCCACAGGACCACAGGCTCCTACTGGGCCACAGGCCTTTCTACAGTGCCACAAGCCCCTCCAGCTCTCTCCACAGGCAATCATGTTGCATGTTGTTTACTGCAAAGGACTTCATAGGCTCAAATCTTACTCCAGAGCCTTCCACAGGCCTCTCCAGCCCGCTCCACATGGCCTTTTCCTCAGGCCACAACTCCCTCCAGCTCTCTTTACATCGCCACATGCCCCTCTGCGGGGCCACAGACCCCTATACAGGGTCACAGGCCTTTCCACAGGGCCTCAACCCCTTCAGCTGTCTCCACAGGACCACAGGCTTTTCCACAGCCCACAACTCCTTCCAGCTCTCACCACAGGGCCACAGCCCTTTCCACAAGGCTAAAGGGCCTATCCATAGGGCCACAGACCTTTCCACAGGGCCACAACACCCTCCAGCTCTCTCCACAGGACAAGAAGCTCTCTTTACAGGGCCATAGCTCACCTCCACAGGGCCAAATGCACTTTCCACACGGCTACAACTCCCAACAGCTCTCTCCACAGAGTCACAGGGCCCGTCTGCAGGGCACAAGCGCCCTCTTCAAGGCCAAAAGGCCTTTCTACATGGCTATAGTCATTTCCATACAGCACGAGCCCCTCCAGCTCTCTCCACAGGGCAACGGACCCCTATACAGGGTCACAGGCCTTTCCACAGGGCCACAACACCTTCAGCTCTCTCCACAGGACCACAGGCTCCTACTGGGCCACAGGCCTTTCCACAGTGCCACAAGCCCCTCCAGCTCTCTCCACAGGCAATCATGTTGCATGTTGTTTACTGCAAAGGACTTCATAGGCTCAAATCTTACTCCAGAGCCTTCCACAGGCCTCTCCAGCCCGCTCCACATGGCCTTTTCCTCAGGCCACAACTCCCTCCAGCTCTCTTTACATCGCCACATGCCCCTCTGCGGGGCCACAGACCCCTATACAGGGTCACAGGCCTTTCCACAGGGCCTCAACCCCTTCAGCTGTCTCCACAGGACCACAGGCTTTTCCACAGCCCACAACTCCTTCCAGCTCTCACCACAGGGCCACAGCCCTTTCCACAAGGCTAAAGGGCCTATCCATAGGGCCACAAACCTTTCCACAGGGCCACAACACCCTCCAGCTCTCTCCACAGGACAAGAAGCTCTCTTTACAGGGCCATAGCTCACCTCCACAGGGCCAAATGCACTTTCCACACGGCTACAACTCCCAACAGCTCTCTCCACAGAGTCACAGGGCCCGTCTGCAGGGCACAAGCGCCCTCTTCAAGGCCAAAAGGCCTTTCTACATGGCTATAGTCATTTCCATACGGCACGAGCCCCTCCAGCTCTCTCCACAGGGCAACGGACCCCTATACAGAATCACAGGCCTTTCCACAGGGCCACAACACCTTCAGCTCTCTCCACAGGACCACAGGCTCCTACTGGGCCACAGGCCTTTCCACAGTGCCACAAGCCCCTCCAGCTCTCTCCACAGGCAATCATGTTGCATGTTGTTTACTGCAAAGGACTTCATAGGCTCAAATCTTACTCCAGAGCCTTCCACAGGCCTCTCCAGCCCGCTCCACATGGCCTTTTCCTCAGGCCACAACTCCCTCCAGCTCTCTTTACATCGCCACATGCCCCTCTGCGGGGCCACAGACCCCTATACAGGGTCACAGGCCTTTCCACAGGGCCTCAACCCCTTCAGCTGTCTCCACAGGACCACAGGCTTTTCCACAGCCCACAACTCCTTCCAGCTCTCACCACAGGGCCACAGCCCTTTCCACAAGGCTAAAGGGCCTATCCATAGGGCCACATACCTTTCCACAGGGCCACAACACCCTCCAGCTCTCTCCACAGGACAAGAAGCTCTCTTTACAGGGCCATAGCTCACCTCCACAGGGCCAAATGCACTTTCCACACGGCCACAACTCCCAACAGCTCTCTCCACAGAGTCACAGGGCCCGTCTGCAGGGCACAAGCCCCCTCTTCAAGGCCAAAAGGCCTTTCTACATGGCCATAGTCATTTCCATAGGGCACGAGCCCCTCCAGCTCTCTCCACAGGGCAACAGACCCCTATACAGGATCACAGGCCTTTCCACAGGGCCACAACACCTTCAGCTCTCTCCACAGGACCACAGGCTCCTACTGGGCCACAGGCCTTTCTACAGTGCCACAAGCCCCTCCAGCTCTCTCCACAGGCAATCATGTTGCATGTTGTTTACTGCAAAGGACTTCATAGGCTCAAATCTTACTCCAGAGCCTTCCACAGGCCTCTCCAGCCCGCTCCACATGGCCTTTTCCTCAGGCCACAACTCCCTCCAGCTCTCTTTACATCGCCACATGCCCCTCTGCGGGGCCACAGACCCCTATACAGGGTCACAGGCCTTTCCACAGGGCCTCAACCCCTTCAGCTGTCTCCACAGGACCACAGGCTTTTCCACAGCCCACAACTCCTTCCAGCTCTCACCACAGGGCCACAGCCCTTTCCACAAGGCTAAAGGGCCTATCCATAGGGCCACAGACCTTTCCACAGGGCCACAACACCCTCCAGCTCTCTCCACAGGACAAGAAGCTCTCTTTACAGGGCCATAGCTCACCTCCACAGGGCCAAATGCACTTTCCACACGGCTACAACTCCCAACAGCTCTCTCCACAGAGTCACAGGGCCCGTCTGCAGGGCACAAGCGCCCTCTTCAAGGCCAAAAGGCCTTTCTACATGGCTATAGTCATTTCCATACGGCACGAGCCCCTCCAGCTCTCTCCACAGGGCAACGGACCCCTATACAGGGTCACAGGCCTTTCCACAGGGCCACAACACCTTCAGCTCTCTCCACAGGACCACAGGCTCCTACTGGGCCACAGGCCTTTCCACAGTGCCACAAGCCCCTCCAGCTCTCTCCACAGGCAATCATGTTGCATGTTGTTTACTGCAAAGGACTTCATAGGCTCAAATCTTACTCCAGAGCCTTCCACAGGCCTCTCCAGCCCGCTCCACATGGCCTTTTCCTCAGGCCACAACTCCCTCCAGCTCTCTTTACATCGCCACATGCCCCTCTGCGGGGCCACAGACCCCTATACAGGGTCACAGGCCTTTCCACAGGGCCTCAACCCCTTCAGCTGTCTCCACAGGACCACAGGCTTTTCCACAGCCCACAACTCCTTCCAGCTCTCACCACAGGGCCACAGCCCTTTCCACAAGGCTAAAGGGCCTATCCATAGGGCCACATACCTTTCCACAGGGCCACAACACCCTCCAGCTCTCTCCACAGGACAAGAAGCTCTCTTTACAGGGCCATAGCTCACCTCCACAGGGCCAAATGCACTTTCCACACGGCCACAACTCCCAACAGCTCTCTCCACAGAGTCACAGGGCCCGTCTGCAGGGCACAAGCCCCCTCTTCAAGGCCAAAAGGCCTTTCTACATGGCCATAGTCATTTCCATAGGGCACGAGCCCCTCCAGCTCTCTCCACAGGGCAACAGACCCCTATACAGGATCACAGGCCTTTCCACAGGGCCACAACACCTTCAGCTCTCTCAACAGGACCACAGGCTCCTACTGGGCCACAGGCCTTTCTACAGTGCCACAAGCCCCTCCAGCTCTCTCCACAGGCAATCATGTTGCATGTTGTTTACTGCAAAGGACTTCATAGGCTCAAATCTTACTCCAGAGCCTTCCACAGGCCTCTCCAGCCCGCTCCACATGGCCTTTTCCTCAGGCACAACTCCCTCCAGCTCTCTTTACATCGCCACATGCCCCTCTGCGGGGCCACAGACCCCTATACAGGGTCACAGGCCTTTCCACAGGGCCTCAACCCCTTCAGCTGTCTCCACAGGACCACAGGCTTTTCCACAGCCCACAACTCCTTCCAGCTCTCACCACAGGGCCACAGCCCTTTCCACAAGGCTAAAGGGCCTATCCATAGGGCCACAGACCTTTCCACAGGGCCACAACACCCTCCAGCTCTCTCCACAGGACAAGAAGCTCTCTTTACAGGGCCATAGCTCACCTCCACAGGGCCAAATGCACTTTCCACACGGCTACAACTCCCAACAGCTCTCTCCACAGAGTCACAGGGCCCGTCTGCAGGGCACAAGCGCCCTCTTCAAGGCCAAAAGGCCTTTCTACATGGCCATAGTCATTTCCATACGGCACGAGCCCCTCCAGCTCTCTCCACAGGGCAACGGACCCCTATACAGGGTCACAGGCCTTTCCACAGGGCCACAACACCTTCAGCTCTCTCCACAGGACCACAGGCTCCTACTGGGCCACAGGCCTTTCCACAGTGCCACAAGCCCCTCCAGCTCTCTCCACAGGCAATCATGTTGCATGTTGTTTACTGCAAAGGACTTCATAGGCTCAAATCTTACTCCAGAGCCTTCCACAGGCCTCTCCAGCCCGCTCCACATGGCCTTTTCCTCAGGCCACAACTCCCTCCAGCTCTCTTTACATCGCCACATGCCCCTCTGCGGGGCCACAGACCCCTATACAGGGTCACAGGCCTTTCCACAGGGCCTCAACCCCTTCAGCTGTCTCCACAGGACCACAGGCTTTTCCACAGCCCACAACTCCTTCCAGCTCTCACCACAGGTCCACAGCCCTTTCCACAAGGCTAAAGGCCTATCCATAGGGCCACAGACCTTTCCACAGGGCCACAACACCCTCCAGCTCTCTCCACAGGACAAGAAGCTCTCTTTACAGGGCCATAGCTCACCTCCACAGGGCCAAATGCACTTTCTACACGGCTACAACTCCCAACAGCTCTCTCCACAGAGTCACAGGGCCCGTCTGCAGGGCACAAGCGCCCTCTTCAAGGCCAAAAGGCCTTTCTACATGGCTATAGTCATACGGCACGAGCCCCTCCAGCTCTCTCCACAGGGCAACGGACCCCTATACAGGGTCACAGGCCTTTCCACAGGGCCACAACACCTTCAGCTCTCTCCACAGGACCACAGGCTCCTACTGGGCCACAGGCCTTTCCACAGTGCCACAAGCCCCTCCAGCTCTCTCCACAGGCAATCATGTTGCATGTTGTTTACTGCAAAGGACTTCATAGGCTCAAATCTTACTCCAGAGCCTTCCACAGGCCTCTCCAGCCCGCTCCACATGGCCTTTTCCTCAGGCCACAACTCCCTCCAGCTCTCTTTACATCGCCACATGCCCCTCTGCGGGGCCACAGACCCCTATACAGGGTCACAGGCCTTTCCACAGGGCCTCAACCCCTTCAGCTGTCTCCACAGGACCACAGGCTTTTCCACAGCCCACAACTCCTTCCAGCTCTCACCACAGGGCCACAGCCCTTTCCACAAGGCTAAAGGCCTATCCATAGGGCCACAGACCTTTCCACAGGGCCACAACACCCTCCAGCTCTCTCCACAGGACAAGAAGCTCTCTTTACAGGGCCATAGCTCACCTCCACAGGGCCAAATGCACTTTCTACACGGCTACAACTCCCAACAGCTCTCTCCACAGAGTCACAGGGCCCGTCTGCAGGGCACAAGCGCCCTCTTCAAGGCCAAAAGGCCTTTCTACATGGCTATAGTCATTTCCATACGGCACGAGCCCCTCCAGCTCTCTCCACAGGGCAACGGACCCCTATACAGGGTCACAGGCCTTTCCACAGGGCCACAACACCTTCAGTTCTCTCCACAGGACCACAGGCTCCTACTGGGCCACAGGCCTTTCCACAGTGCCACAAGCCCCTCCAGCTCTCTCCACAGGCAATCATGTTGCATGTTGTTTACTGCAAAGGACTTCATAGGCTCAAATCTTACTCCAGAGCCTTCCACAGGCCTCTCCAGCCCGCTCCACATGGCCTTTTCCTCAGGCCACAACTCCCTCCAGCTCTCTTTACATCGCCACATGCCCCTCTGCGGGGCCACAGACCCCTATACAGGGTCACAGGCCTTTCCACAGGGCCTCAACCCCTTCAGCTGTCTCCACAGGACCACAGGCTTTTCCACAGCCCACAACTCCTTCCAGCTCTCACCACAGGGCCACAGCCATTTCCACAAGGCTAAAGGGCCTATCCATAGGGCCACATACCTTTCCACAGGGCCACAACACCCTCCAGCTCTCTCCACAGGACAAGAAGCTCTCTTTACGGGGCCATAGCTCACCTCCACAGGGCCAAATGCACTTTCCACACGGCTACAACTCCCAACAGCTCTCTCCACAGAGTCACAGGGCCCGTCTGCAGGGCACAAGCGCCCTCTTCAAGGCCAAAAGGCCTTTCTACATGGCTATAGTCATTTCCATACGGCACGAGCCCCTCCAGCTCTCTCCACAGGGCAACGGACCCCTATACAGGGTCACAGGCCTTTCCACAGGGCCACAACACCTTCAGCTCTCTCCACAGGACCACAGGCTCCTACTGGGCCACAGGCCTTTCCACAGTGCCACAAGCCCCTCCAGCTCTCTCCACAGGCAATCATGTTGCATGTTGTTTACTGCAAAGGACTTCATAGGCTCAAATCTTACTCCAGAGCCTTCCACAGGCCTCTCCAGCCCGCTCCACATGGCCTTTTCCTCAGGCCACAACTCCCTCCAGCTCTCTTTACATCGCCACATGCCCCTCTGCGGGGCCACAGACCCCTATACAGGGTCACAGGCCTTTCCACAGGGCCTCAACCCCTTCAGCTGTCTCCACAGGACCACAGGCTTTTCCACAGCCCACAACTCCTTCCAGCTCTCACCACAGGGCCACAGCCCTTTCCACAAGGCTAAAGGGCCTATCCATAGGGCCACAGACCTTTCCACAGGGCCACAACACCCTCCAGCTCTCTCCACAGGACAAGAAGCTCTCTTTACGGGGCCATAGCTCACCTCCACAGGGCCAAATGCACTTTCCACACGGCTACAACTCCCAACAGCTCTCTCCACAGAGTCACAGGGCCCGTCTGCAGGGCACAAGCGCCCTCTTCAAGGCCAAAAGGCCTTTCTACATGGCTATAGTCATTTCCATACGGCACGAGCCCCTCCAGCTCTCTCCACAGGGCAACGGACCCCTATACAGGGTCACAGGCCTTTCCACAGGGCCACAACACCTTCAGCTCTCTCCACAGGACCACAGGCTCCTACTGGGCCACAGGCCTTTCCACAGTGCCACAAGCCCCTCCAGCTCTCTACACAGGCAATCATGTTGCATGTTGTTTACTGCAAAGGACTTCATAGGCTCAAATCTTACTCCAGAGCCTTCCACAGGCCTCTCCAGCCCGCTCCACATGGCCTGTTCCTCAGGCCACAACTCCCTCCAGCTCTCTTTACATCGCCACATGCCCCTCTGCGGGGCCACAGACCCCTATACAGGGTCACAGGCCTTTCCACAGGGCCTCAACCCCTTCAGCTGTCTCCACAGGACCACAGGCTTTTCCACAGCCCACAACTCCTTCCAGCTCTCACCACAGGGCCACAGCCCTTTCCACAAGGCTAAAGGGCCTATCCATAGGGCCACATACCTTTCCACAGGGCCACAACACCCTCCAGCTCTCTCCACAGGACAAGAAGCTCTCTTTACAGGGCCATAGCTCACCTCCACAGGGCCAAATGCACTTTCCACACGGCTACAACTCCCAACAGCTCTCTCCACAGAGTCACAGGGCCCGTCTGCAGGGCACAAGCGCCCTCTTCAAGGCCAAAAGGCCTTTCTACATGGCTATAGTCATTTCCATACGGCACGAGCCCCTCCAGCTCTCTCCACAGGGCAACGGACCCCTATACAGGGTCACAGGCCTTTCCACAGGGCCACAACACCTTCAACTCTCTCCACAGGACCACAGGCTCCTACTGGGCCACAGGCCTTTCCACAGTGCCACAAGCCCCTCCAGCTCTCTCCACAGGCAATCATGTTGCATGTTGTTTACTGCAAAGGACTTCATAGGCTCAAATCTTACTCCAGAGCCTTCCACAGGCCTCTCCAGCCCGCTCCACATGGCCTTTTCCTCAGGCCACAACTCCCTCCAGCTCTCTTTACATCGCCACATGCCCCTCTGCGGGGCCACAGACCCCTATACAGGGTCACAGGCCTTTCCACAGGGCCTCAACCCCTTCAGCTGTCTCCACAGGACCACAGGCTTTTCCACAGCCCACAACTCCTTCCAGCTCTCACCACAGGGCCACAGCCCTTTCCACAAGGCTAAAGGCCTATCCATAGGGCCACAGACCTTTCCACAGGGCCACAACACCCTCCAGCTCTCTCCACAGGACAAGAAGCTCTCTTTACAGGGCCATAGCTCACCTCCACAGGGCCAAATGCACTTTCTACACGGCTACAACTCCCAACAGCTCTCTCCACAGAGTCACAGGGCCCGTCTGCAGGGCACAAGCGCCCTCTTCAAGGCCAAAAGGCCTTTCTACATGGCTATAGTCATTTCCATACGGCACGAGCCCCTCCAGCTCTCTCCACAGGGCAACGGACCCCTATACAGGGTCACAGGCCTTTCCACAGGGCCACAACACCTTCAGTTCTCTCCACAGGACCACAGGCTCCTACTGGGCCACAGGCCTTTCCACAGTGCCACAAGCCCCTCCAGCTCTCTCCACAGGCAATCATGTTGCATGTTGTTTACTGCAAAGGACTTCATAGGCTCAAATCTTACTCCAGAGCCTTCCACAGGCCTCTCCAGCCCGCTCCACATGGCCTTTTCCTCAGGCCACAACTCCCTCCAGCTCTCTTTACATCGCCACATGCCCCTCTGCGGGGCCACAGACCCCTATACAGGGTCACAGGCCTTTCCACAGGGCCTCAACCCCTTCAGCTGTCTCCACAGGACCACAGGCTTTTCCACAGCCCACAACTCCTTCCAGCTCTCACCACAGGGCCACAGCCATTTCCACAAGGCTAAAGGGCCTATCCATAGGGCCACATACCTTTCCACAGGGCCACAACACCCTCCAGCTCTCTCCACAGGACAAGAAGCTCTCTTTACGGGGCCATAGCTCACCTCCACAGGGCCAAATGCACTTTCCACACGGCTACAACTCCCAACAGCTCTCTCCACAGAGTCACAGGGCCCGTCTGCAGGGCACAAGCGCCCTCTTCAAGGCCAAAAGGCCTTTCTACATGGCTATAGTCATTTCCATACGGCACGAGCCCCTCCAGCTCTCTCCACAGGGCAACGGACCCCTATACAGGGTCACAGGCCTTTCCACAGGGCCACAACACCTTCAGCTCTCTCCACAGGACCACAGGCTCCTACTGGGCCACAGGCCTTTCCACAGTGCCACAAGCCCCTCCAGCTCTCTCCACAGGCAATCATGTTGCATGTTGTTTACTGCAAAGGACTTCATAGGCTCAAATCTTACTCCAGAGCCTTCCACAGGCCTCTCCAGCCCGCTCCACATGGCCTTTTCCTCAGGCCACAACTCCCTCCAGCTCTCTTTACATCGCCACATGCCCCTCTGCGGGGCCACAGACCCCTATACAGGGTCACAGGCCTTTCCACAGGGCCTCAACCCCTTCAGCTGTCTCCACAGGACCACAGGCTTTTCCACAGCCCACAACTCCTTCCAGCTCTCACCACAGGGCCACAGCCCTTTCCACAAGGCTAAAGGGCCTATCCATAGGGCCACAGACCTTTCCACAGGGCCACAACACCCTCCAGCTCTCTCCACAGGACAAGAAGCTCTCTTTACGGGGCCATAGCTCACCTCCACAGGGCCAAATGCACTTTCCACACGGCTACAACTCCCAACAGCTCTCTCCACAGAGTCACAGGGCCCGTCTGCAGGGCACAAGCGCCCTCTTCAAGGCCAAAAGGCCTTTCTACATGGCTATAGTCATTTCCATACGGCACGAGCCCCTCCAGCTCTCTCCACAGGGCAACGGACCCCTATACAGGGTCACAGGCCTTTCCACAGGGCCACAACACCTTCAGCTCTCTCCACAGGACCACAGGCTCCTACTGGGCCACAGGCCTTTCCACAGTGCCACAAGCCCCTCCAGCTCTCTACACAGGCAATCATGTTGCATGTTGTTTACTGCAAAGGACTTCATAGGCTCAAATCTTACTCCAGAGCCTTCCACAGGCCTCTCCAGCCCGCTCCACATGGCCTGTTCCTCAGGCCACAACTCCCTCCAGCTCTCTTTACATCGCCACATGCCCCTCTGCGGGGCCACAGACCCCTATACAGGGTCACAGGCCTTTCCACAGGGCCTCAACCCCTTCAGCTGTCTCCACAGGACCACAGGCTTTTCCACAGCCCACAACTCCTTCCAGCTCTCACCACAGGGCCACAGCCCTTTCCACAAGGCTAAAGGGCCTATCCATAGGGCCACATACCTTTCCACAGGGCCACAACACCCTCCAGCTCTCTCCACAGGACAAGAAGCTCTCTTTACAGGGCCATAGCTCACCTCCACAGGGCCAAATGCACTTTCCACACGGCTACAACTCCCAACAGCTCTCTCCACAGAGTCACAGGGCCCGTCTGCAGGGCACAAGCGCCCTCTTCAAGGCCAAAAGGCCTTTCTACATGGCTATAGTCATTTCCATACGGCACGAGCCCCTCCAGCTCTCTCCACAGGGCAACGGACCCCTATACAGGGTCACAGGCCTTTCCACAGGGCCACAACACCTTCAACTCTCTCCACAGGACCACAGGCTCCTACTGGGCCACAGGCCTTTCCATAGTGCCACAAGCCCCTCCAGCTCTCTCCACAGGCAATCATGTTGCATGTTGTTTACTGCAAAGGACTTCATAGGCTCAAATCTTACTCCAGAGCCTTCCACAGGCCTCTCCAGCCCGCTCCACATGGCCTTTTCCTCAGGCCACAACTCCCTCCAGCTCTCTTTACATCGCCACATGCCCCTCTGCGGGGCCACAGACCCCTATACAGGGTCACAGGCCTTTCCACAGGGCCTCAACCCCTTCAGCTGTCTCCACAGGACCACAGGCTCCTACTGGGCCACAGGCCTTTCCACAGTGCCACAAGCCCCTCCAACTCTTCTCCACAGGACAACAAGCTCTCTTTACCGGGCCATAGCTCCCATCAACAGGGCGAAATGCACTTTCTGCACCGCCACTGCCCCCTTTAGCTCTCTCCACAGAGACACAAGGCCCGTCTGCAAGGCACAAGCCCCCTCTTCAAGGCCAGAAGGCCTGTCTACATGGCCATAGTCATTTCCATAGGGCACGAGCCCCTACAGCTCTCTCCACAGGGCAACGGACCCCTATACAGGGTCACAGGCCTTTCCACAGGGCCTCAACCCCATCAGCTCTCTCCACAGGACCACTGGCTCCTTCTGCCGGGCCACAAGCATTTCCACAGGGCCACAATCCCCTCAAACTCTTTTCCACATGACAACAAGCTAACTTTACAAGGACATAGCTCCCTTCCTCATAGCCAGCCATCATGGTGTTTGTGTTATTAAAGAAAAAAAAAATTTGAAGGCTGGCTAGAGGCAGCCGTGGACACACTATAGCCAGCCCTCATGGTGTTTGTGTTATTAAAGAAAAAAAAATTTGGGGGTTGGCTAGAGGCAGCCGTGGACACACGATAGCCAGCCCTCATGGTGTTTGTGTTATTAAAGAAAAAAAAAATTGGGGGGCTGGCTAGAGGCAGCCGTGAACACACGATATCCAGCCCTCATGGTGTTTGTGTTATTAAAGAAAAAAAAAATTGGGGGGCTGGCTAGAGGCAGCCGTGGACACACGATAGCCAGCCCTCATGGTGTTTGTGTTATTAAAGAAAAAAAAAATTGGGGGGCTGGCTAGAGGCAGCCATGAACACACGATAGCCAGTCCTCATGGTGTTTGTGTTATTAAAGAAAAAAAAAATTGGGGGGCTGGCTAGAGGCAGCCGTGGACACATGATAGCCAGCCCTCATGGTGTTTGTGTTATTAAAGAAAAAAAAATTGGGGGGCTGGCTAGAGGCAGCCGTGGACACACGATAGCCAGGCCTCATGGTGCTTGTGTTATTAAAGAAAAAAAAAATTGGGGGGCTGGCTAGAGGTAGCCGTGGATACACGATAGCCAGCCCTCATGGTGTTTGTGTTATTAAAGAAAAAAAAAAATTGGGGGGCTGGCTAGAGGCAGCCGTGAACACACGATAGCCAGCCCTTATGGTGTTTGTGTTATTAAAGAAAAAAAAAAAATTGGGGGGCTGGCTACAGGCAGCCGTGAACACTCGATAGCCAGCCCTCATGGTGTTTGTGTTATTAAAGAAAAAAAAAATTGGGGTGCTGGCTAAAGGCAGCCATGGACACATGATAGCCAGCCCTCATGGTGTTTGTGTTATTAAAGAAAAAAAAACTGGGGGGCTGGCTAGAGGCAGCCGTGAACACACGATAGCCAGCCCTCATGGTGTTTGTGTTATTAAAGAAAAACAAAAATTGGGGGGCTGGCTAGAGGCAGCCGTGGACACACGATAGCCAGCCCTCATGGTGTTTGTGTTAATAAAGAAAAAAAAATTTGGGGGTTGGCTAGAGGCAGCCGTGGACACACGATAGCCAGCCCTCATGGTGTTTGTGTTATTAAAGAAAAAAAAAATTGGGGGGCTGGCTAGAGGCAGCCGTGAACACACGATAGCCAGCCCTCATGGTGTTTGTGTTATTAAAGAAAAAAAAAAAATTGAGGGGCTGGCTAGAGGCAGCCGTGGACACACGATAGCCAGCCCTCATGGTGTTTGTGTTATTAAAGAAAAAAAAAATTGGGGGGCTGGCTAGAGGCAGCCGTGAACACACGAAAGCCAGCCCTCATGGTGTTTGTGTTATTAAAGAAAAAAAAAATTGGGGGGCTGGCTAGAGGCAGCCGTGGACACATGATAGCGAGCCCTCATGGTGTTTGTGTTATTAAAGAAAAAAAAAAATTGGGGGGCTGGCTAGAGGCAGGCGTGAACACACGATAGCCAGCCCTCATGGTGTTTGTGTTATTAAAGAAAAAAAAAATTGGGGGGCTGGCTAGAGGCAGCCGTGAACACACGATAGCCAGCCCTCATGGTGTTTGTGTTATTAAAGAAAAAAAAAATTGGGGGGCTGGCTAGAGGCAGCCGTGGACACATGATAGCCAGCCCTCATGGTGTTTGTGTTATTAAAGAAAAAAAAAATTGGGGGGCTGGCTAGAGGCAGCCGTGGACACACGATAGCCAGCCCTCATGGTACTTGTGTTATTAAAGAAAAAAAAAATTGGGGGGCTGGCTAGAGGTAGCCGTGGATACACGATAGCCAGCCCTCATGGTGTTTGTGTTATTAAAGAAAAAAAAAAAATTGGGGGGCTGGCTAGAGGCAGCCGTGAACACACGATAGCCAGCCCTCATGGTGTTTGTGTTATTAAAGAAAAAAAAAAATTGGGGGGCTGGCTAGAGGCAGCCGTGGACACACGATAGCCAGCCCTCATGGTGTTTGTGTTATTAAAGAAAAAAAAAATTAGGGGGCTGGCTAGAGGCAGCCGTGAACACACGATAGCCAGCCCTCATGGTGTTTGTGTTATTAAAGAAAAAAAAAAATTGGGTGGCTGGCTAGAGGCAGCCGTGGACACACGATAGCCAGCCCTCATGGTGTTTGTGTTATTAAAGAAAAAAAAAATTAGGGGGCTGGCTAGAGGCAGCCGTGAACACACGATAGCCAGCCCTAATGGTGTTTGTGTTATTAAAGAAAAAAAAAATTGGGGGGCTGGCTAGAGGCAGCCGTGAACACACGATAGCCAGGCCTCATGGTGCTTGTGTTATTAAAGAAAAAAAAAATTGGGGGGCTGGCTAGAGGTAGCCGTGGATACACGATAGCCAGCCCTCATGGTGTTTGTGTTATTAAAGAAAAAAAAAATTGGGGGGCTGGCTAGAGGCAGCCGTGAACACACGATAGCCAGCCCTCATGGTGTTTGTGTTATTAAAGAAAAAAAAAAAATTGGGGGGCTGGCTAGAGGCAGCCGTGAACACACGATAGCCAGCCCTCATGGTGTTTGTGTTATTAAAGAAAAAAAAAATTGGGGGGCTGACTAGAGGCAGCCATGGACACATGATAGCCAGCCCTCATGGTGTTTGTGTTATTAAAGAAAAAAAAAATTGGGGGGCTGGCTAGAGGCAGCCGTGAACACACGATAGCCAGCCCTCATGGTGTTTGTGTTATTAAAGAAAAACAAAAATTGGGGGGCTGGCTAGAGGCAGCCGTGGACACACGATAGCCAGCCCTCATGGTGTTTGTGTTATTAAAGAAAAAAAAATTTGGGGGTTGGCTAGAGGCAGCCCTGGACACACGATAGCCAGCCCTCATGGTGTTTGTGTTATTAAAGAAAAAAAAAATTGGGGGGCTGGCTAGAGGCAGCCGTGAACACACGATAGCCAGCCCTCATGGTGTTTGTGTTATTAAAGAAAAAAAAAATTGGGGGGCTGGCTAGAGGCAGCCGTGGACACACAATAGCCAGCCCTCATGGTGTTTGTGTTATTAAAGAAAAAAAAAATTGGGGGGCTGGCTAGAGGCAGCCGTGAACAGACGATAGTCAGCCCTCATGGTGTTTGTGTTATTAAAGAAAAAAAAATTGGGGGGCTGGCTAGAGGCAGCCGTGGACACACGATAGCCAGCCCTCATGGTGTTTGTGTTATTAAAGAAAAAAAAAATTGGGGGGCTGGCTAGAGGCAGCCGTGGACACACGATAGCCAGCCCTCATGGTGCTTGTGTTATTAAAGAAAAAAAAAATTGGGGGGCTGGCTAGAGGTAGCCGTGGATACACGATAGCCAGCCCTCATGGTGTTTCTGTTATTAAAGAAAAAAAAAAATTGGGGGGCTGGCTAGAGGCAGCCGTGAACACACGATAGCCAGCCCTCATGGTGTTTGTGTTATTAAAGAAAAAAAAAATTGGGGGGCTGGCTAGAGGCAGCTGTGGACACACGATAGCCAGCCCTCATGGTGTTTGTGTTATTAAAGAAAAAAAAAATTAGGGGGCTGGCTAGAGGCAGCCGTGGACACACGATAGCCAGCCCTCATGGTGTTTGTGTTATTAAAGAAAAAAAAAAATTGGGGGACTGGCTAGAGGCAGCCGTGAACACACGATAGCCAGCCCTCATGGTGTTTGTGTTATTAAAGAAAAAAAAAATTGGGGGGCTGGCTAGAGGCAGCTGTGGACACACGATAGCCAGCCCTCATGGTGTTTGTGTTATTAAAGAAAAAAAAAATTAGGGGGCTGGCTAGAGGCAGCCGTGGACACACGATAACCAGCCCTCATGGTGTTTGTGTTATTAAAGAAAAAAAAAATTGGGGGGCTGGCTAGAGGCAGCCGTGGACACACGATAGCCAGCCCTCATGGTGTTTGTGTTATTAAAGAAAAAAAAAATTGGGGGGCTGGCTAGAGGCAGCCGTGAACACACGATAGCCAGCCCTCATGGTGTTTGTGTTATTAAAGAAAAAAAATATTTGGGGGGCTGGCTAGAGGCAGCCGTGGACACACGATAGCCAGCCCTCATGGTGTTTGTGTTATTAAAGAAAAAAAAAATTGGGGGGCTGGCTAGAGGCAGCCGTGAACACACGATAGCCAGCCCTCATGGTGTTTGTGTTATTAAAGAAAAAAAAAAATTGGGGTGCTGGCTAGAGGCAGCCGTGGACACACGATAGCCAGCCCTCATGGTGCTTGTGTTATTAATGAAAAAAAAAATTGGGGGGCTGGCTAGAGGTAGCCGTGGATACACGATAGCCAGCCCTCATGGTGTTTGTGTTATTAAAGAAAAAAAAAAATTGGGGGGCTGGCTAGAGGCATCTGTGAACACACGATAGCCAGCCCTCATGGTGTTTGTGTTATTAAAGAAAAAAAAAATTGGGGGGCTGGCTAGAGGCAGCCGTGAACACACGATAGCCAGCCCTCATGGTGTTTGTGTTATTAAAGAAAAAAAATATTTGGGGGGCTGGCTAGAGGCAGCCGTGGACACACGATAGCCAGCCCTCATGGTGTTTGTGTTATTAAAGCAAAAAAAATTGGGGGGCTGGCTAGAGGCAGCCGTGAACACACGATAGCCAGCCCTCATGGTGTTTGTGTTATTAAAGAAAAAAAAAATTGGGGGGCTGGCTAGAGGCAGCCGTGGACACACGATAGCCAGCCCTCATGGTGCTTGTGTTATTAAAGAAAAAAAAAATTGGGGGGCTGGCTAGAGGTAGCCGTGGATACACGATAGCCAGCCCTCATGGTGTTTGTGTTATTAAAGAAAAAAAAAATTGGGGGGCTGGCTAGAGGCATCCGTGAACACACGATAGCCAGCCCTCATGGTGTTTGTGTTATTAAAGAAAAAAAAAAATTGGGGGGCTGGCTAGAGGCAGCCGTGGACACACGATAGCCAGCCCTCATGGTGTTTGTGTTATTAAAGAAAAAAAAAATTGGGGGGCTGGCTAGAGGCAGCCGTGAACAAAATGCTTCATTTCTGCATCGTGGTTACATAGCCTTAGTGTTATTAAAGCAAAAAAAATTTGAGAGTTGGCTATATACATTATATGCCCAATATGAGGGCTGGATGCAGGTAATCCAGGACAACCAGCAGCCAGCTCTCATGCTTGCGTGCACATTAGAAAGAGAAACATTGCCATCTGGTGTTTTTACAATCCTAAAATAAAAAATTAAAAAGTTGGACAACATTGCCACCCGGTGGAGTTTCCTCAGAACACACAATGTCAACAAAAAAGTCAATGAGGGCTGGCTATTGGTCAATCAGGTAAGTGATTTAGCCAACCCTAATGTTACATTTTTTTGCATTTTTATTGCGTAGACCCCCTCAGGAGCGATATTTCAGGCCGCAGAGCGCGCAGTTTCGAGCAAAAATTTTGCCTTAACCCTGAAAAAAATTTAGCGCATCCCACCGCGTGCGTAAGCGTCCCAAATGCCAAAAAACAAATTTCCCCCATCAGTCCCTATATATTACTATAGTACAGAAGGTCATACTACCATATTGACTCTTTAGTCCAGTTCCAATGTATCAAGGTCAAGCCTGTTGCCCAAATGCAACAGATGTTGCATTCCGGCAACAAAAGTCGGCCATCTTGTGTCCCGTTTGCAACAAAAGGTCATCCTTTGTTGCCTTTCGGCAACATTTAAGGTCAAGCCTGTTGCAAACGGGACACGAAGCCTCTGATTTTGACCAAAGGTGCACCTCATCATCACAACTCCAAGTCAATAACACTTCTGTGAAATCTACCTGTCCAGTTATGAAGCAACACGGATTGTGAATCAATTTCTCCTGCTGTTGTGCAAATGGAGCAGACAACTGGTAGAAATGATAGGCAATTAGCCAGATACCCCCTATAAAGGAGTGGTTCTGCAGGTGGTGACCACAGACCATTTCTCTGTTCTCATTCTTTTTGGCTGATGTTTTGGTCACTTTTTCATTTTGCCATTGCTCTCACCCCTAGAGGTACATTAGCATTAGGCAGTGTCTACAGTACAACCCATAGAAGTTGCTCAGGTAGTGCCGTTCATCCAGGATGGCACATCAGTGCGAGCTGTGGCAAGAAGTGTAGCTGTGTCTGTCAGCACAGTGTCCAGAGCATGGAGCAGATACCAGGAGATGTGCAGGGAGCCATAGGAGGGCAACAACCCAGCAACAGGACCGTTACCTCCTCCTTTGTGCAAGGAGGAACAGGAGGAGCACTGCCAGAGCCCTGCAAAATGACCTCCAGCTGGCCACAAATGTGCATGTGTCTGCACAAACGGTTAGAAACCGACTCCATGAGGGTGGTATGAGGGCCCGATGTCCACAGATGGGGGTTGTGCTCACAGCCCAACACCGAGCAGGACGCTTGACATTTGCCACAGAACACCAGGACTGGCAAAGTCGCCACTGGTGCCCTCTGCTCTTCACAGATGAAAGCTCAGTATTGTGTGTGGCCTCCACGTGCCTGTATGACCTCCCTACAACGCCTGGGCATGCTCCTGATGAGGTTGCGGATGGTCTCCTGTGGGATCTCCTCCCAGACCTAGACTAAAGCATCAGCCAACTCCTGAACAGTCAGTGGTGCAACGCGACGTTGGTGGATGTGACTCGCCCCCTGGGCCGTGGGGTACTCGGATCCGGGCAGTAGGGGAACGATGGGAGTAGTAGTGGCAACCCGGTTTCGTGGCTCAGGGTGGTCAGGCCAGTGGTAGTCCGTTATGTGCTGATGTTTATGTCCGACTACGCCACCCGTGGATTTGCGGTTATTAGGAACCGCCGCTGCATGCCGACCGCTGGGGCTGATGAGGTGTGCAGCTAGGGTAGTGTGACTCCCCACGGGAAGAGTGCGGCCCCAGGGCAGTATAGTGGATGGTGGGAGTGATGGTGGTGAGAGTACCAGTGCTGATAGTGCTGGAGAAGCAAGGAGCACACAGACAACAGGTTGCAGTCCAGGGTCTTTACTAGAACAGGTAAATTGACCCATAAACAGTCCCGGCTAGGAGGGGGACCTGGATGTCTGAGAGCAACGGGGAAATTGGCCCTGGTCAGGGTGAGGGTGTAGGCCTACCGTGCTTTCTGCGCTCCTTCTGGCTATCTCCTCCTGATAGGGTAACAGCCCACGTTTCCAAGCTTTCCGTGTATTCTCGCCTGTATGGCCTGCGACGTGGGTTCCTTTCTGCTCCCAGCCTTGTACGGCTTTACTGGTACCTTCTGTTGTGGCAGGGCCTCCAGGCTTCTTAGGCCAAGGAATATACAGTCCCCTGCGGACTGGTTCTCTGCTGGGGGATGTGGAATCCTCTCAGCCTCAGACACCAAAGTCTGGTAAATTAAGTCCTCTTTCTGCCAAGACAGGCTCTCTTCGCCTCTTGTCTCTGGCTTGTGGCTCTCCTCCTGCCACACTTCCTCTTAGGTGCAGTGCAACTGTCTGTCCCTGTTCTGCTCTGGGACAAGTCTCAATGCTGAGACAGGCCATCCAGTTCTCTCTAACCCTGCCCCCAGCACCAGCTTTTATAGGGGCAGCCTGCTCCCCCTACTGGCCTGAGACAGGAGGCATTGCATGCTAATGTTCCCCTGACTAGAGAACCTCCCCCTTGCTCTCAGACACAGCTTTAATACATTTTGTGGCATCCAGGCCAGGGTGACACATTCCCCCCTAGTGAAATTTAGTACTCCGGGACTAAACAATAAACAAAGACAATAAAACATTAATAGACATTAATAGACAGACGACGCACAAATTGAGTTCTTAAGGTCACAGTGTGGCCTGTGACCGGGTGTCCATATCACCAATACAACGGGGAGCCTTAACCAGGTGGGGGTCTGTCCTACCCCAAGTCCTTCACAGTCTTAGTTCATTCCTTGGTTAGGCTCCGAACGCAGTCCATACCAGGTCCCGGTTATAAAAAGTCCATAACCTGTGAGTCCTTACAGTAACTGCAAGAAACTGAAACACGGAATTACCAAACATGCATGTAACTTTGCAAACAATTCAACATTTGGCAACAAGGTTATTTACAATTTTAGTGCGCTCTATATTCTCCAGCGAGCGGGTATCAGCCCCTTTGTGCTCCTGGTTGACCTACGTAGCCCACTGTCTGGTGGTGGACCAACCTGGCTTTCCCCACTAGCGTTAGGGGTACAGCTACCAGCTGGGTGTACAGGTAGGGAAGGCAGCTGTCTGTGGGTCCTTTGGCTTACCGCAGGCATGGCAGGCTCACTGTCAGCAGAGGGTTGACTCTCCTGGGCTGCTGGTACAGGCTCTTCTGCCTCTGGAACCGCTTGCTCCTCTTCACCTTCCGGCTCTGGTGTTGGTTGTTGCTGTGCCGGTTGCAGGAAATGCAGGACGGGTACCACTATGGCATCATTTATGCGAGTCCAGGACTGAGGGAACTCTCCGAGAACGGTGCTGATCATTTCTTCCTTGTCCTCTGCGGGTTCAAGGTCACTCTGATCCTCTTCTGCACTACGGAGTTGCTCGGGGCATCTTTTGAGATGGTCTCTGGAGACGGTACTAGTGGTTTCTCCTCCGTCCTTGGTGATCACGCACACCTTCGGGTTGTCGTGATCAGACTGCAGTACGGTGTAGGGTTCCCTTTCCCACTGGTCGTCCAACTTGTGAAGCCTTCTTTTTCGCTTTAGGACTTGCTCACCAGGTTCTAGGGGACCAGCAGGGGCGTGTTGGTTGAAGAGTTTTTCTTGCCTCTCTCTCACCTGGGCCAGGCTCTTCTCCACAGTCTACTGCACCTTCTTGTACTGCAGTTGCCTTTCCGTATCCCAGTCCGCATCCGGGGAGGTGTCCTCAGGCGTTAGGACTCCCATCTCCAGGTCTATAGGCAGCTTACCCGGTCTGGGTCGCATCAGGTAAGCCGGGGTGCAGTTGGTAGCATTCACCGGGATATGATTGTATAAGTCTATCAGGTCCGGCAGTTTTTCTGGCCACAGGCTGCGCTCCTCCAGGGGCAACGTCTTCAGGAGATCAATGACTATATTGTTCATCTTCTCACACATCCCGTTGGTTTGTGGGTGGTAAGGCGTTGTCCGAATCTTCTTACAGCCATAGAGGTTGCCGAACTCCTGGAAGATTTCAGCCTCGAACGCTGGACCCTGGTCTGTCAGGACCTGTTCCGGATACCCGTGTGGACGGCAGAAATATTGCTGGAAGGCTCTGGCCGCTGTTTGGGCTGTCAAGTCTTTTACTGGGACCACCACTAGAAAACGGGAATAGTGGTCCACGATTGTCAGGGCATAGATGTATCCTGACCGGCTGGGAGCCAATTTGACATGGTCCAGAGCTACCAGCTCAAGAGGCTGCGTGGTGACGATGGGCCTCAAGGGTGTCTTCTGGCTGGTGCGGTCCTTCCTCCTTAGGTGACAAGGGCCACAGTCTCTGCACCATTTTTCTACAGCTCCTCTCATGCCGACCCAAAAGAACCTTCCTCTTAGTAGGAACTCCAGTTTCTTCCAACCGAACCGATGTGTCCCGCTCTGTCATGGTAAGCCCCCAGGACCATAGCTGCATCCCGCCTTGGGACCACGACTTGCCAGGTCAGCTCGTGCGTACGGTGGTTGACAATCCTTCTGCACAACTTGCCTTCGTAGAGGAACAGCTTGCTCTTCTCTTTCCATAGCTGCTTGGCTTCCTCTGGAGCATCCGGATCTATGCGGGCATCTTCCTGGGTCAGCAGATCTTTCACCAGGCGGATGGCAGGGTCACTATCTTGGGTCTCGGCCCAGCTGTGTTGAGGTAGGGGATTTATCATCACGGTTGTTAGATCCTCCTCCTTCACGCGGTGGGAGTATTGAGCAGCTCCATACCGGTGAAACGCGGGGCGTTCTACCTCCTCCAGCTCTTCTGGGTCTTCGTCACCTTCAGATAAGTGAGGCATCCTCAATAGGGCGTCAGCGTTGGCATTGGTTTTGCCGGCCCGGTACTTGATCAGTCATAGTTGGAGAGACGGGCCATCCACCGCTGTTCTAGGGCACCCAGTCTTGCATTGTCCAGGTGTGTCAACGGGTTGTTGTCCGTGTACACGGTGAACTTTGCGGAGGCCAGGTAATGCTTGAAGCGTTCCGTCACGGCCCACACCACCGCCAAGAATTCTAGCTTGAAGGAGCTGTAATTCTCCGGGTTCCTCTTGGTGGGTCTCAGCTTCCGGCTGGCGTACGCGATCACCCTTTCTCTGCCCTGTTGGTTTTGGAACAGTACGGCTCCCAGTCCCACATTACTGGCATCTGTGTGGAGAATGAAAGGCTGGCCATAATCAGGGTAGGCCAGGATCTCGTCCCCTGTGAGGGCCATCTTTAGCTGGCGGAAGGACTCCTCTTCCGGTTTATCCCACTTGAAGGGCGGCTTTTGGCTCCTGGACTTAGACTGTCCGATCAGGAGGTCCTGCATAGGAGCTGCCATCTTAGTGAACCCGGGGATGAACCTTCGGTAGTAGCCTACCAACCCGAGAAACTGTCTCACCTCTTTGATGTTCGAGGGGCTTGGCCAGCTCTTGATTGCCGTGACCTTGTCAGGGTCGGGGGCCACTCCTTCCGCGCTTACCACGTGCCCTAGGTACTGGTCCTTTGGTTTCAGCAGGTGACACTTCGATGGTTTCACCTTCAGGCCATAGCCTGCCAGGGCTTCGAACACCTCGGCCAGGTGCTTTAGGTGGTCCTCGTAGGTCTTCGAATAGACGATCACGTCGTCCAGGTAAAGGAGGACCGTCTCGAAGTTTCGGTGCCCTAGACATCATTCCATCAGCCTCTGGAAGGTCCCTGGTGCGTTGCAGAGCCCGAAGGGCATACAGTTGAACTCACTCAGTCCCATCGGGGTGGTGAAGGCAGTCTTCTCCTTGTCAGCCTCTGCCACAGGAACCTGCCAGTACCCGCTAGTAAGGTCCAAAGTAGAAAAGAAGTTAGCAGATTTTAGTGCGGCTAAAGACTCCTCTATTCTAGGCAGCGGATATGCGTCTTTGTGGGTGATACGGTTGATTTGTCTATAGTCCACGCACATTCTCATGGTGCCGTCTTTCTTTTTGACCAGAACCAAGGGGGCTGCCCAGGGGCTACAGCTGTCTCTAATAACCCCAGCTTCTTTCATCTCTCTTAGCATGCCCTTTGCGTTCTGATAATGTGCAGGGGGTACAGGTCTGTGCCTCTCTTTTATTGGTGGGTGGCTCCCTGTGGGGATGTGGTGTTCTATCCCTTTTACTCTGCCGAAGTCTAGCGGGTGCTTACTAAAGACTCTCTCGTACTCCTGTACCACCCGGTAGACTCCTTGTTTTTGGTGCAGGGGAGTGGAGTCAGCACCCACATGGAGTTTCTGGCACCAGTCCTCCTTTTGTTTCTGGGAGCCATTACCCTCCGCCTGAGGAGATGGAGGCAAGGGTTCCACGGCCCTGATAGCTTTGTGTTCGACAACAAACAGTTTGGCGAGTGTAGCGTACCTGGGTAAGTGTACTTCCCTCTCCCCAATGTTGAGGATGCGGACGGGCACCCTCCCATGACGGACATCAACCACCCCCCGGGCTGTCAAAATGGTGGGCCTGCTGTCTGAGTACACGGGTTCTACCATGGCTTGGTAGTCTCTACCTCTCAACCCGATTGCAGTCCGACACCAGATCATCATTTCACTTTTGGGAGGCATGGAAATGGGGAATGGGTCACTCAGTCTTACGCTACCGATCTCACCACCAGACAGTTCTACCTGCTGCCGTCTCATCAGGGCTTTTATCTCCTTGTTGAGGACTCTCTGTTGGCTGGAACTAGCATTCACCGCCACCTGTTGTAGAATTACAATTACCTCTGAAAGACAATTTTCAATTACGTTAGTACCCACAGTTATTTTAGGGTGACTTTCACGACGGTCAATGTCCACAATAATCACCCCCTGTGCCGGCAGTTCAACTTTACCAATTTTAATGGTCATCTCCTTGAACCCCATCTGCGGCACGGGTAAGCCATTACTGGCGATGATGCTCAAGTTATTGTCTGGATACCGTGTGATATCAGCATCAGTCCAATACTGCTTAAAAAGTACATAAGGGATAGTGGTTACTTGTGACCTATTATCCAGCAAGGCGCTCATGGGGATACCGTCCAGCACCATGGGTAAAACCGGGCGCCCCCCAACGTACTTATTACGCCAATTGTAAGGGCCTGGTGATCTTATGCCTGGGGGTTGGCCCTTTGCCCCAGGTTGGACCCTTTTAAATTACAGTACCTGGAAATGTGTCCGGGCTGGTTGCATCGACGGCAAATGGGCTGTCCATCCTCTGCGTAGCGGTCTGTGGGCCTCCCTCGGAACGACGGGATCCTCCTCTGTCGACGCCACGGGACATCCTCCGGACTTGAAGCCAGCTCGATGGGTCTTGACGGGTCCACTTGCAACGCCTGGACGGTCCTGGTCAACGCCGCGACGCTCCTGGTCAGCTCCTGGACTTGGTGGTGCAGGTCTTTCGACGGGGCTTGGTTCAGGGCCTGTGCATCAGCCCCCACGGGATCCATAGAGGAGGGCGCCGCCTCCTGGTGGTTGGTGAGAGCAGGGCGCCGGGGGTTTATAGCGCCACTGGTTGCAGATTCACGGAGCACCCTTATGGCCCTGTCCTTAAATTGGGCAAAGGTTAGGTCGGGGTTCTGAAAGAACATGAGACGCAGTTGGGCCCTGTGGGCGCTAGACAGCAGACCTTCTATGAATTGTTCTGTTAGCAGCTTATCCGTTTCCTGCACACTGCCAGGGTCAGTTTGTTGAATAGCCCTCAAGGCTTCCTGCAGATTTAGGGCATAGTCTCTGATGCTGTCCTGTGCCCGCTGCTTACATCCATAGAACCTCATTTTAATCTCAGCGGAGGTACGTGTGTCAAAGGTACCCCGCAGCCGGGCCAGAATACCCTTCACAGTCCTTTTATCCTCAGTGGGCCATGATTTTACCTCCCTTTGGGCTGCGCCAGTTAACTGCCCTGTCAATATGCTGACCTTCTGTTCCTCTGTCAGGGGGTAAACGTGGAACAAACTGTATAGCCTTTCCTTGAAGTCAGTTAGGGCATGGGGCTCCCCTGAGTATTTGGGCAGCCAGGCCGCTCCAGGGATGTAGGGCAGGGAAAAGGGCATCACCGCTGCTGCAGCTGCGTTGGTGGTAGTGGGCGCCTCTGTGTCCGACATCTTCCTCCCCCCTAGTTAAGCGTGGCCTACCTTCCGACGATCCTCTTCTGTAGGCCGCGGCTCCGCTGCTGCTGCTCTGGACGAGGACCTTGCGTCGCGTCCTGATGACGTCAGCGTCGCTCTCTCTCCCTTCCAGGACCTTGCGCAGCGTCGGTGCGTGGGGCGGAGCTTCGGATCTCGCGCGGTTTTGAAGTCCACGCCCCTCTTCTTCCCGCGCGGCGTCCTGAAGATGGCGTCCGATGGCGAGAAACAGCTGCGGATGGCGGGAAGACGGCAGAAGACGGCGGGAAACAGTCCAAGATGGCGTCTGATGGCGGGAATCGGCTCCGGATGGCGGGAAACGACTCCGGACGGCGGGAAACTTCGCCACAGGTAAGTTACAAAAGTCTTTTTCAGGCACGCAGTACCCGGTGGTTGCGGGCATGAAATCCTGCCGACTACGCCAAAGCTGACTCGCCCCTTGGGCCGTGGGGCACTCGGATCCGGGCAGTCTGGGAACGATGGGAGTAGTAGTGGCAACCCGGTTCCGTGGCTCAGGGTGGTCAGGCCAGTGGTAGTACGTTATGTGCTATTGATTATGTCCGACTACGCCACCCGTGGATTGCGGTTATTAGGAACCGCCGCTGCATGCCGACCGCTGGGGCTGATGAGGTGTGCAGCTAGGGTAGTGTGACTCCCCACGGGAAGAGTGCGGCCCCAGGGCAGTATAGTGGATGGTGGGAGTGATGGTGGTGAGAGTCCCAGTGCTGATAGTGCTGGAGAAGCAAGGAGCACACAGACAACAGGTTGCAGTCCAGGGTCTTTACTAGAACAGGTAAATTGACCCATAAACAGTTCCGGCTAGGAGGGGGACCTGGATGTCTGAGAGCAACGGGGAAATTGGCCCTGGTCAGGGTAAGGGTGTAGGCCTACCGTGCTTTCTGCGCTCCTTCTGGCTATCTCCTCCTGATAGGGTAACAGCCCACGTTTCCAAGCTTTCTGTGTATTCTCGCCTGTATGGCCTGCGACGTGGGTTCCTTTCTGCTCCCAGCCTTGTACGGCTTTACTGGTCCCTTCTGTTGTGGCAGGGCCTCCAGGCTTCTTAGGCCAAGGAATATACAGTCCCCTGCGGACTGGTTCTCTGCTGGGGGATGTGGAATCCTCTCAGCCTCAGACACCAAAGTCTGGTAAATTAAGTCCTCTTTCTGCCAAGACAGGCTCTCTTCGCCTCTTGTCTCTGGCTTGTGGCTCTCCTCCTGCCACACTTCCTCTTAGGTGCAGTGCAACTGTCTGTCCCTGTTCTGCTCTGGGACAAGTCTCAATGCTGAGACAGGCCATCCAGTTCTCTCTAACCCTGCCCCCAGCACCAGTTTTTATAGGGGCAGCCTGCTCCCCCTACTGGCCTGAGACAGGAGGCATTGCATGCTAATGTTCCCCTGACTAGAGAACCTCCCCCTTGCTCTCAGACACAGCTTTAATACATTTTGTGGCATCCAGGCCAGGGTGACACAGATGGAGCGAGACATGATGTCCCAGATGTGCTCAATCGGATTCAGGTCTGGGGAACAGGCGGGCCAGTCCATAGCTTCAATGCCTTCACCTTGCAGAAACTGCTGACACACTCCAGCCACATGAGGTCTGGCAATGTCCTGCATACTGCATAAGGGGCATAATGGGGGCATTACACTGTGTGGGGGCATAATACATACTACATAAGGGGCATAATGGGGGCATTAAACTTTTTGGGGCATCATACATACTGCATAAGGGGCATAATGGGGGCAATACACTGTGTGGGGGCATCATACATACTGCATAAGGGGCATAATGGGGGCATTACATTGTGTGGTAGCATCATACATCTTGTATAAGGGGCATAATGGGGGCATTACACTGTGTGGGAGCATCATACATACTGCATGAGGGGCATAATGGTGGCATACACTGTGTGGTGCATCATACATACTGTATAAGGGGCATAATGGGGGCATTACACTGTGTGGGGCATCATATATACTGTATAAGGGGCATAATGGGGCATTACACTGTGTGGGGCATCATACATACTGCATAAGGGGCATAATGGGGGCATTACACTGTGTGGGGGCATCATACATACTGCATAAGGAGCATAATGGGGGCATTACACTGTGTGGGGGCATCATGTATACTGCATAAGGGGCATAATGGGGGCATTACACTGTGTGGGGGCATCATACATCCTGCATAAGGGGCATAATGGGGGCATTACACTGTGTGGGGGGCATCATACATCCTGCATAAGGGGCATAACACTGTGTGGGGGCATCATACATCCTGCATAAGGGGCATAATGGGGGCATTACACTGTGTGGGGGGCATCATACATACTGCATAAGGGGCATAATGGGGGCATTACACTGTGTGGGGGCATCATACATCCTGCATAAGGGGCATAATGGGGGCATTACACTGTGTGGGGGCATCATGCATCCTGCATAAGGGGCATAATGGGGGCATTACACTGTGTGGGGGCATCATACATACTGCATAAGGGGTATAATGGGGGCATTACACTGTGGGGGGCATCATGCATCCTACATAAGGGGCATAATGGGGGCATTACACTGTGTGGGGGCATCATACATACTGCATAAGGGGTATAATGGGGGCATTACACTGTGGGGGGCATCATGCATCCTACATAAGGGGCATAATGGGGGCATTACACTGTGTGGGGGCATCATACATTCTGTATAAGGGGCATAATGGGGGCATTACACTGTGGGGCCAGTAAAGGGGCCCTTTACTATGAGAACAATACGTTTCCTCCCTTCCTGTCTCCATAGTTGGGTCGTATGTATCTATTACAGGAAACAGAACAAAAACCTTATGATTCTTATAAAGGGGCAACACAAGACCCCAAAAGAGTCTCTGTGCTCAAGGGGTTAATGCCCCCTGCGCCCAGTAATGGGGGATCCCCACATACCTCCACCTGCAGAGCCGCCACCACATATATGGCTGCTCTGTGCGCACAGGAGCTGTGATGAGGTCACAGGAGGGGAAGAGTCAGGGGTCACATGATCAGGGGCCTCAGTGGATGTGTGACACCCCAGGGGTCTGGTTGCCACAGTGATAGAGATATTATGTCTGAGAGCAGGTGGGAGGTCCTTTGGTCAGTGATCCTGTGCATGCCACACCTCCTGCCCAGTCTTGGGAGGGGAAGGACTTCCCCTATATAAACCTGGGGCTGAGGCAGGGTAGGGAGTTCTGAGAGGAGAAGACAGGGAGCAGAGCTGCTCTATGGGCTCTGCTCCACAGGCAGGCCCTGTCCAGGGGCCTGAGCCTGGAGTCAAGGAGAGTAGAGACAAGAAACAGTCATATGAAGAAACAGCAGAAGCTCAGTGGGAGCAATACTAATACGAGTCAGGGGCTGGCAGCTGCAGAGCTCGCCCTGACTGAGAAGCTTTCTTACCGGACCCGGCGTCCGAGGCTGTGGGGACTAACTCTTACCCAGCAGCAGAAGCCGACCGGCAGGGGATTTCAGGTCCTCAGGCCCAGAAACCCGAAGGCACGGTCACACGCGTGGGACCAGCACCGCCATCGTGGAGCGGAAGCCATTAGAAGGCCCCGAGTCACCGGCCATACGGGTGAGCACCACACGGTACACTCAGGGACGTGGGCTACTTATATCCGCTTCTAGCAAGGTAGCCAGAAGAGTACAGTCAGTTTGGGAGGCCTACAACTCCGCCTGGCCAGGGGAGATCCCATCTGCTCAAGGACTGACCAGGCCCCGTTCGCTAGCAAGTACTCCGGGAGGGTCTATCGTTGTTACCAGTAAAGACCCTGAATTATACCGCATAGTCTCTGAGTGGTTCCTGCTACCCCCATTTTCCACGTCGGCTGCCCTGAGGCCATACCCCTCCCGTTGGGGGTTATACTATCACGCTGCACAATTCTACACCGGCCTCAGCGGTCTGCCCTGCAGCGGCAGCTCCATAGCTGCAAATCAACGGGTGGCGTAGTCGACACTCAAATAACATCTATCAAGACTGCCACACACTGAGTTGACTCCCTGGGCACGGACCGGGTCCCCGCCACTCGGAGACTACAACCTTCATCTGATCCGGTTCCGGGTAAGCCCCGTGCGCGAGACGCTGCGCGACACAGCAGGCCCAGGGGCGCGTCAGATGCAGGACTCTGCTGTGCTGGTTGTCATGGTGCTGGATGAGCTGAAGTTTATGTGTGGGGTCAGGAGTAGTGTTGAGCGATACCTTCCGATATCGGGAAATATCGTATCAGATTGGATAGGACCGATACCCAAAAGTATCGGATATCGCCGATTCCGATACCAGAAACCAATGCAAGTCAATGGGACACTAATATCGGAAAGCCATCCCAGCGTGAGAGAATTCTCCTGATTGTTTAAAAGCCGGCGGGCGGTAAAAAGCCGCCGGCTTTTAAACAATCACACAGCCCCATACTGCTTCCCCGCAGCCTCCCACCCCGATCCTGCGCTCCCCCCGCCACCTCCCATCCCGATCGTAAGTTAGGACCGGGCGGGGAGCGCAGCACCAAGGAGCAGGGAGCGAAGGACCCGGGCGGGGAAGTCGGCAGTGAAAAGACTACACCGCCGGCTTTCCCGTTCTGTGCTGCGCTCTCCCGCCGGTTATTTCAAATGAACAGCTGAGGTATCAGGTGATGCTGATCAGCTGTTCATTTGAAGTAGCCGCGGTGCCCTCAGAGGGTTCATGTGAGTTCATGCTTCACTGCATGAACTCACATGAACTTTCCCACGGCCGCACAGGTCAGCCTCACCTCCCAGACCATCAGACCCATCATGATTGGTGTGTGCGCAGGTGTCTGTGCGATGTGTGCGGGTGTGTGCGCGATGTCTGCAGGTGTCTGCGTGCAGGCAGACATAGGCTAATGTGACACTACTACTCCCATCGGCCTATGTCTGTCCCCCGTCCACTTGTGCCAGCAGGATCAGCTCGATGGGAGCAGTAGCTATTTTAGCTGCCCCATATGTTATTTTTGCCCCTATACATCTTTTATGTTTTTAAGCCCCCCATATATTTTTTTTGTTTTTGGTCCCCAATAAATTTTAAATACATTTTTCATTGGTGGCCAGTGGTTACCTAAAATAAATTAGTTCATACATTACCTGTCCCCGCCGATCGCCACCTAAAATAAAGTAAAAAATAAAAAACTACACCTATACTCACCTAGACACCTAATTCCCCGAAGCCATCGATCTCCTGTAATAAAATATAAAATAATAAACCACAACCTTATCCTTACCCCTCCGTAGTAGTCCACGAGTGTCCCACGAAGATCTCCAGTTTAGAGCAGCCACATAAAATGTGACCGCTCTAAACCACTGCCGCCGCTAGAATGACGGGGCCGTAAAGCAGCCCCATCATTGCATAAACCGGTGTCTAGGTGAGTATAGGTGTAGTTTTTTATTTTTTACTTTATTTTAGGTGGCGATCAGGTAATGTATGAACTAATTTATTTTAGGTAACCACTGGCCACCAATGAAAAATGTATTTAAAATTTATTGGGGACCAAAAACAAAAAAAATATATGGGGGGCCTAAAAACATAAAAGATGTATAGGGGCAAAAATAACATATGGGGCAGTTTAAATAGCAGGATCAGGCTGATGGGAACTACTGCTCCCATCGAGCTGATCCTGCTGGCACGAGTGGACGGGGGACAGACAAAGGCCGATGTGAGTAGTAGTGTCACATCGGCCTATGTCTGCCTGCACGCAGACACCCGCAGACATCGCGCACACACCCGCACACATCGCACAGACACCCGCGCACACTCCAATCATGATGGGTCTGATGGTCTGGGAGGTGAGGCTGACCTGTGCGGCCGTGGGAAAGTTCATGTGAGTTCATGCAGTGAAGCATGAACTCACATGAACCCTCTGAGGGCACCGCAGCTACTTCAAATGAACAGCTGATCAGCATCACCTGATACCTCAGCTGTTCATTTGAAATAACCGGCGGGAGAGCGCAGCACAAAACGGGAAAGCCGGCGGTGAAGTCTTTTCCCTGCCGGCTTCCCCGCCTGGGTCCTTCGCTCCCTGCTCCTTGGTGCTGCGCTCCCCGCCCGGTCCTAACTTACGATCGGGATGTGAGGTGGCGGGGGGAGCGCAGGATCGGGGTGGGAGGCTGCGGGGAAGCAGTATGGGGCTGTGTGATTGTTTAAAAGCCGGCGGCTTTTTACCGCCTGCCGGCTTTTAAACAATCAGGAGAATTCTCTCACGCTGGGATGGCATTCCGATATTAGCGTCCCATTGACTTGCATTGGTTTCCGGTATCGGAATCGGCGATATCCGATACTTTTTGGGTATCGGTCCGATCCAATCCGATCCGATATTTCCCGATATCGGAAGGTATCGCTCAACATTAAGTAATACATAAGAATAATATGTACTATGTCTGACCACTACAAACACTCATCTGAACTGGTCCAAGTGCTGTCAGGTTTTTTCACGGGCAGCACTTAGACAATACGGTCGTGTGAATATAGGCTTATGATGCATCTGGTAATAAACATGTTAAGGATGGGCCGCTACTCATGGGCCACTGCTGTGTGCTTGCCCCCCAGGCTAAAATGTGCCAGCCAGCCCCTGCTGCACCGGGTGCCAGAAAACCTAGATACACCTTTGGAATAGGTATCCTGCAAAGTAAGGATGGGGTTTGGTGTTTTTAAATGATTTTATTGACTCTGTGCATTTATATTTTGTATCAATAATATGATATGGTTATATATATCTTCTGGATATCAGGAGGGCTTATCCCTGTGCCTTGACTCTCTCCTTCTCCTTCGATGTCCTGTATAGGCCAAAAAAAACTACGCGTTTCGAGGACTCACAGTTCCTCTTCGTCAGCTTCTCGCTGGTAGTCAAACTGGTAACCTAATAAAGTCCAAACGCCCCCCGCAAAGATAATACAACCAAAGAAATGGAGGAAGATCCAATACTAACAAGACGGTGCAAAAGGACATATGGAGGTGCAATAGAACTAAGATAGAATTCCAATAAGAATAGACTGTGTGTGAAAAAAATAATAATAAAAAAGACTTTGTTCAAACTTTCACAATTAGTTAAAAATGAATAAAAATTATATACTTATATTTCTGATGGCTATAAAAAACAGTCTGTTAATCAGTGTATATTACCAGGATAGTATAAATTCGGCACTTAGTACCATCCAGAGATAAAAAGGAAAAAATGAAGGAGAAAAATAAAAACATTATATAGTATCTCCAATAGGGGTATCAATGTATAGAAACAAATACATATATAAAATAGGTGGATTCAAAGGAATATATCCAAAAGACATATTATATTGATAAAATATAAGGAGGTTCATAAAAGTGCAATGTAAATGTTCAATTGGTACTGGGATAAAAAATACATACAGTATATACCGCTGCGAGTTGAAGGCATACAGCTGACTCTCGTGATTAAGGCCCTTCAGAGCCAAGCTATTTAATGTGAAGATCCATTTGGATTCCATCCGCGACATTAATCTCAGGTAATCACCTCCCCTCCATTTTCTGGGGACTAATCGGATCCCACAAAACTTAGTGTCCTTATAAGATTGGTTGTGGAACTTCCGGTAGTGCCGGGACAGTGGATGCCCTTCAAAACCTTCATTCATGTTGATAAAGTGTTCCTTCAGCCTTTTGATAACTTGCGCTTTGTACAGACATCTCCTCCTGCCAAGGCATAAAAAGGGCGTGGCTTGGGGTGTGGATAGGGGCGTGGCCAGACTACGCGTGCCGCATGGTTTCGCCCTCTTTCTAGTCCTCATAGGTTGGCGGTATGCTTGTACTGAGCAGATCTGGGATATCAGTGATTAGGTCCCATATTGTGCACTGTAAGGTCTGGAAAAGCTCCTTCTATCCGTCTCTGTAGCACCAGAGGAAGAACAGAGGGGAAAAGACAGGATTTTCTACATGTCGCGTTATGTAGATGTTCTGCAGATTTATCACAACCGTCCACAAGAAGAAACTGCCATCACAGAGCCGCCTTTAGCTGTTGGAAAAGTTTAAACTTAGTTTTGAATAGTTGCTATAGCCAACAAGGACTTTCTATTTATGCTGGGTCACATGATGCTGGTGCTGGGTGATGTCATGTGACGGAATGTTGTGGGTGATGATGTCACAGAGGGCGTTGTGATGTCACCCTTGGGGTATATAAGGGGGCTCCATCCACCTGGAGCTCATATCTCATTGGCCATATCTTGGTGCTGAGATACCCCCTGGAGACAATGAGGATCGCCATATTGTTTCTGTGCTGTACCCTGTTCTACCCTGTGAATTACCATAGGCTGCTGGTGAGTACCTGTCTATTATTACATATGGAGGACGTTTAGAATCAGCTGCGGCAGGGGAAGGGGATGGGGAGGGGGGTCCTGTAAGAATTTACCTGCGGGAATAAGAGGTTATGGCAGGGAAAGGAGCTTAGGAAGTGACAGTCAGAGGGGATATAAGTGTGGGGTGACCCCTCTGACTCCCACATTCCTGCCTTGTCCTTGTAGTGATTAATGACTTTGGTGTTGTCCCTTATATATCACTTTGCAGTCACCAGTGATCGCTCCGCACTGTGATCCTAAACTACAGTCTCATTTACCTTTTTGCAAACGCCCAGAAGGGGAGGAGTGACATCACACCCATGTGAGCAGATCCCGCCCACTTTTACTGCAGTCGTAATGCGAGCTAGCTGTATTCTGTTTTCATGGAAATATCAGCAGCTGCTCCCCCTAGTGTTTACAAGATGAAAACATCAAAAGAGTTAAAATATTTTTTTCAGATTTTATACCATTAAAACCTTTTTAAATATATATGTGTATTAATATATAAATATAAATACTTTACAATTTTACAATTGTAAAAAAATTGCTGACACTTTCCCTTTAAAAGATCTAAAGACGTTCTGCTTCATGTGCCATTGTGACCAATCACAGCACAGATTATATTTTTTAAACTTTTCTTGAAAAACTGAAGCTGCTCCGTGATTGGAAATCATGTGGAAGGGTTCTCTTTTAGACATTTAGTTAGGTCCAAAGTATCAGTGACGTGATGGATAGAACTGTGCAATGATGTCACAGAGGGCTTTGTGATGTCACCCCTGGGTATATTAGAAGCCTCGGCCCATCTGCAGCTTGTATCTCATTGACCATACCTTGGTGCTGAGAGACCTCTGGAGATGATGAGTATCATCCTATCATTTCTGTGCTTTACGTTGCTCTACCCCCCACATTACAGTACACTGAGGGCGAGTATGTCCTCATCAATATGAAGGTCACAAGGATCAGCTAATGAGAATATCGCCTCTTGCAGGACTTCTCATACTGGACACGTGACCGTCCGTCATATGAAAGTCCAACTGTAAATAATATTCCATGGACCCTGGAGGTGAATCCCAAACTTCTTCCTGATCTTCTCAATGGGATATTTCTGAAAGTTGCTTGATAATGTATCCATCACTGTATAATAACAAGGGCTCTCTGTTTGACTGGATTGGGTATAAATATACAGGACTTTATTATGTTTTTTTTCTTTATTATAGGATGACCCACTACCCGTGGATCTCAGAAGAAGCACCTATCAAGCTTCCATCAATCTTCCTCTTTGGCTCTTCCGTGACGCAGTTTTTGTTGCGGTGATGACACTACTGACAATACTAGAGTATTTGGCCTTAAGTCTTGTCCTGAGCAAGTGGGCAATGTCTGAACCTGGTGAAACAATCAGAAAACTCCTGAGAACAAAACCATTCTGAAGGAACAAAGTGCTTGTAAGGAGCCGATTTGCATCCCTCAGATTCAGAAGCAAGACTCCAGGAGAACACCTGTCCTGCCCAATGGCAAATGTTCTACTCCATCCATGGCTCCTGCACCGCAGGATGCGAAAAAGGTTCCTAGTTGCAACTATAAAGTGGCGTTCAGTGATATTGTCTGGGTCAGAATGATCCCTCACAACAATATAGGAAGAAGAGCTCGAAGTTCAACGGAGCTTAAAGAGAGGTTACTGATTTTTCAGAGAAGCCAACAACCCAGAATTCCAGAGCCAAGAGCACCAGAACCTAGAACACCAGAACCTACCATGTCAGAACCTAGTATGTCAGAACCTAGAATGCCAGAGCCTGAAATGCCTACAACACCTCAACCCAAAATCAAGAGGAGAAGATGTTTCCTTAGATGTCTTAGAGGCGAGGAAGATTGAGAAGGCAACTGCTTGAACTTTCCCATTGCTCGTGTTTTCATCACAGGTTAGTCCTATACATGCTGTCTGATGGGCACCATCTTACTACATACAATGCAGCATTGCACCTGAAATCGCATGGATATTTTGTCACACACTTGCACTTTAGCACCTTATCATATGGCGCATATATCTATGAACGCTTTGCTAAGTATCACTGTCTAGTATGTGCTTCTGATGAACCTATTTTAGGAAAACGTGTCGAGGTTTGGCATACTATGTACTTGAGTTTGGCGTACTATGTGCTTGTTGGTAAATTCTATTGCCATCTATAATCTACTAGATATTATAATGTCTCTGGTGGGATGCCCCATGCCGAATTGTTGATAACTGACTATGAGCATTGTCCTCTATTTCTTATCTACTATGGTTACAGGTTGATGTGAAGAGAGCTGTGCCATTGGTAGCGATTTTTCTACTGATTTGTCAGTTATATTTATGTTAGTTTAGCAAATTTCTGCTTGTAGGGTCTAATGTTTTACCATAGTGTATGTTCTGTGAGCTAAATTGTCATACTTATGCACTAGATAGATTATAAATTGTGATGCTTATGTATAAGATAGATTATTAGTTTAATCGGTGATTTTTTAAATATTTTTTAGCATCAGGAGACTCAAGAATCGCATCTTACAGAAGACAAGAAGCCTAAATGCCGAAGGGTGATGACCTGTTGATGGCCCACAGCTGGAGGGTCATTACCTCTTGATGGCACAAAACTGGACAGAAGATAAAAACATTTGATGGCACACAGCCGGAGGGTGATGATCTATTGATGGCCATAGCCAGAGGGTCATTACCTGTTGATGGCACACAGCCGGAGGGTGATGACCTATTGATGACCATAGCCAGAGGGTCATTACCTGTTGATGGCACACAGCTGGAGGATGATGACCTATTGATGGCCATAGCCAGAGGGTCATTACCTGTTGATGGCACACAGCCGGACAGAGGATAATTACCTGTTGATGGCACACAGACGGATGGTCATTACCTGTTCATGGCGCACTGCCGGATGGTCATTACCTATTGATGGCACACAGCCGGAGGGTGATGACCAATTGATGGCCATAGCCAGAGGGTCATTACCTGTTGATGGTGCACTGCCGGATGGTCATTACCTGTTGATGGCACACAGCCGGATGGTCATTACCTGTTCATGGCACACTGCCGGATGGTCATTACCTGTTGATGGAACACAGCCGGAGGGTGATGACCTATTGATGGCCATAGCCAGAGGGTCATTACCTGTTGATGGCGCACTGCCGGATGGTCATTACCTGTTGATTGCACACAGCTGGAGGGTGATGACCAGTTGATGTCGGACTGCCGGATGGTCATTACCTGTTGATGGCACACAGCCGGACAGAGGATCATTACCTGTTGATGGCACAAAGCCGGTCAGAGGATAAGATCTTTTGATTGCATACACCGGGTCCCTCCCTGATAACAGGGAACCCTGGGGAATACTCGTCATCTTGATCCCCCACTGACTAAATACTTGCTCCACCTCAGCCTACACCATCATGGAGGACACTTCCACCTGTGTCCACTGTAAGGTTCGACTTTCTTTTATCATTTCAGCAGATTAATAAACATCATAAAGCTGTAAAACTATCGAGTAATTTATTATAAATTATTATAAAGAAATATAAAGTATAATAGATAGCTATAGAGGGCACAGAAGACGACTAACTATAGTAAGCATGGTATCGCCTGATATATACTGTATATTCTAGATGGCGCTATTACACTAAATACATCACAACCTCCAGGGTGATATTACCGTACAATGTGAGATCACTAATAATGGCCACAGATTATGAGAAAATTACCAGCTCCATAGTCCTGGAGTTATTATAAATGTCTCTAGTGTGAGGCAGGGACTGGACGAGTGTTGGAGGGAGGTATATTCCCCCAGGACGTCCTTTATGTATCCATGCTGTAGAATCTGCCGTATACTTCTGTTCTAGCAGTCAGACATTTCACTCTGCAAATCACAGGCTCAACATTGTGTAAAACTACCACCGTATATAAGAGCACTCAGAATAAAAACTAGCGGCATGCCGTGCACTGCCCACGTCATGTGTACGGGATACAGGACCTGCAGGACCTGGTACGGCCATTATAGTTGATAGATTAATGATACCTGTGCAGATGAAGGGAAAAAAATATGTGCAACAGCAGGAGGAGAAAGTCTCAAAATGTAATTTGAAGAGTATAATAGAGAAATGGGAAACTTCTGGAGATGCAGATAAGTGGTACCAGGGCAAAACGTAAGTGCAGTCAGACAAGGGAAAAGTGCAAATGATCCAGCGTAAAGGTTTGTTTAGTAGAAAAAATATTAAAACTTAGCTTTTATTAGCCATATAAAACACTGCTCCACAAAGAATACAGCAAATGTGCAACTATCATAGCTTACAGACCTACACGTTTCAACAAATCATGTCTTAATTATGGCCCTACTACTAGAATGACAAAAAGGCATATATATATATATATATATATATATATATATATATATATATATATATATCCACGTGCCTGTATGACCTCCCTACAACGCCTGGGCATGCTCCTGATGAGGTTGCGGATGGTCTCCTGTGGGATCTCCTCCCAGACCTGAACTAAAGCATCCGCCAACTCCTGGACAGTCTGTGGTGCAACGTGACGTTGGCGGATGGAGCGAGACATGATGTCCCAGATGTGCTCAATCGGATTCAGGTCTGGGGAACAGGCGGGCCAGTCCATAGCTTCAATGCCTCCATCTTGCAGGAACTGCTGACACACTCCAGCCACATGAGGTCTGCCATTGTCCAGCATTATGAGGAACCCAGGGCCAACCGCACCAGCATATG
Source organism: Phyllobates terribilis (assembly GCF_046119375.1). Classification (NCBI taxonomy): domain Eukaryota; kingdom Metazoa; phylum Chordata; class Amphibia; order Anura; family Dendrobatidae; genus Phyllobates; species Phyllobates terribilis. The sequence continues at coordinate 194,431 of NW_027364377.1, forward strand.
GTCTCACAAGGGGTCTGAGGATCTCATCTCGGTACCTAATGGAAGCCAGGCTACCTCTGGCGAGCACATGGAGGGCTGTGCGGCTCTCCAAAGAAATGCCACCCCACACCATTACTCACCCACTGCCAAACCGGTCATGCTGAAGGATGTCACTCTCCACGGCGTCTCCAGACTCTGTCACGTCTGTCACATGTGCTCAGTGTGAACCTGCTTTCATCTACGAAGAGCACAGGGCGCGAGTGGCAACTTTGCCAATCCTGGTGTTCTGTGGCAAATGCCAAGCGTCCTGCATGGTGTTGGGCTGTGAGCACAACCCCTATCTGTGGACGTCGGGCCCTCATACCACCCTCATGGAGTCGGTATCTAACCGTTTGTGCAGACACATGCACATTTGTGGCCAGCTGGAGGTCATTTTGCAGGGCTCTGGCAGTGCTCCTCCTGTTCCTCCTTGCACAAAGGAGGAGGTAACGGTCCTGTTGCTGGGTTGTTGCCCTCCTACGGCCCCCTCCACATCTCCTGGTGTACTGGCCTGTCTCCTGGTAGCGCCTCCAGCCTCTGGACACAGCCAACCTTCTTGCCACAGCTCGCATTGATGTGCCATCCTGGATGAGCTGCACTATCTGAGCAACTTCTGTGGGTTGTGGAGTCTGTCTCATGCTACCACGAGTGTGAAAGCACAACCAACATTCAAAAGTGACCAAAACATCAGCCAGAAAGCATTGGTACTGAGATGTGGTCTGTGGTCCCCACCTGCAGAACCACTCCTTTATTGAGGGTGTCTTGATAATTGCCAATAATTTCCATCTATCCTCTATTCCATTTGCACATCAGCATGTGAAATTGATTGTCAATCAGTGTTGCTTCCTAAGTGGACAGTTTGATTTCACAGAAGTTTGATTTACTTGGAGTTATATTCTGTTGTTTTAAGTGTTCCCTTTATTTTTGGAGCAGTTTATATAGATACATACAGTGAGTACGGAAAGTATTCAGACTCCTTTAAATTTTTCACTCTTTGTTTCATTGCAGCCATTTGATAAATTCTAAAAAGTTCATTTTTTTCTCATTAAAGTACACTCAGCACCCCATCTTGACTGAAAAAAACAGCAATATAGAATTTTTTTGCAAATTTATTAAAAAAAACTGAAATATCACATGGTCATAAGTATTCAGATCCTTTGCTCAGACACTCATATTTAAGTCACATGCTGTCCATTTCCTTGTGATCCTCCTTGAGATGGTTCTACTCCTTCAATGGAGTCCAAATGTGTTTAATTAAACTGATAGGACTTGATTTGGAAAGGCACACACCTGTCTATATAAGACCCCACAGCTCACACTACATGTCAGACCAAATGAGAATCATGAGCTCAAACGAACTGCCCAAGGAGCTCAGAGACCGAATTGTGGCAAGGCACAGATCTAGCCAAGGTTATAAAAGAATTTCTGCATTACCCAAGGTTCATAAGAGCACAGTGGCCTCCATAATCCTTAAATGGAAGAAGTTTGGGACCACCAGAAGTCTTCCTAGACCTGGCCGTCCAGCCAAACTGAGCAATCGTGGGAGAAGAGCCTTGGTGAGAGAGGTAAAGAAGAACCCCAAGATCACTGTGGCTGAGCTCCAGAGATGCAGTAGGGAGATGGGAGAAAGTTCCACATAGTCAACTATCACTGCAGCCCTTCCCCAGTTGGGCCTTTATGGCAGAGTGGCCAGATGGAAGCCTCTCCTCATATGAAAGCCCGCATAGAGTTTGCTCAAAAACACATGAAGGACTCCCAGACTATGAGAAATAAGATTCTCTGGTCTGATGAGACGAAGATAGAACTTTTTGGTGATAATTCTAAGTGGTATGTGTGGAGAAAACCAGGCACTGCTCATCACCTGCCTAATACAATCCCAACAGTGAAACATGGTGGTGGCAGTTGTTAGAACCCTCCTGTTAGTTTTTTCTATTTTGTGGTCATGTGACCTTCTGCCTATTTATTCCAGCTCCGCCCTTCAGGCTTTGCTGGACTTCAGTGTTACTTTGACTCTTAATCTAGCCAGGTGCTTTGTACCTACTGTATCTCTCTAGTTTGTTTGGTCCTTGGACCACTAAGTACTTTTGTCTGTTTGTCTTCTTCTGCTACTACTTCTGCCAGGAGGTGTCCAGTTTTGTCCCAGTCCTTAGTTCTTTTAGGGACCCCTCCCTTTAATCTATAGGTCTGTGTTCAGATTAGCCGCGGACATAGGCGGGTCTGTTTGCAAGGAACAGGTTGCCCGCTGCATCGTAAGGAATCAGCTTAGTCCTATTGTATGGACAGATTTCCTCTCTTTCCTTAGTTCTTGTAGCAGATCATAACAGCAGTATCATGCTATGGGTGTGTTTTTCAGCTGCAGGGACAGGACGACTGGTTGCAATTGAAGGAAACATGAATGCGGCCAAGTACAGAGATATCCTGGATGAAAACCTCTTCCAGAGTGCTCTGCACCTCAGACTTGGCCAAAGGTTCACCTTCCAACAAGACAATGACCCTAAGCACACAGCTAAAATAACAAAGGAGTGGCTTCAGAACAACTATGTGACCATTCTTGACTGGCCCAGCCAGAGCCCTGACCTAAACCCAATTGAGCATCTTTGGAGAGACCTGAAAATGGCTGTCCACCAACGTTTCCCATTCATCCTGACGGAACTGGAGAGGATCTGCAAGGAAGAATGGCAGAGGATCCCAAAATGCTGGTGTGAAAAACTTGTTGCATCATTTCCAAGAAGACTCATGGCTGTACTAGCCCAAAAGGGTGCTTCTACTCAATACTGAGCAAAGGGTCTGAATACTTATGCCCGTGTGATATTTCAGTTTTTCTTTTTTATTAAATTTTGCAAAAATTTCTTCATTTCTGTTTTCTTTCAGACAAGATGGGGTGCAGAGTGGACTTTAATGAGAAAAAAATGAACTTTTTAGAATTTACCAAATGGCTGCAATGAAACAAAGAGTGAAAAATGTAAAGGGGTCTGAATACTTTCCGTACCCAGTGTACATGCATGGAAATAAATGCAGAATTATATTTCTTAATACTGCAGTATCAGATCCT